>NW_008692985.1:30344-44280 GCF_000695815.1 Acanthisitta chloris | reverse complement strand
TTCAATTTGTACCCATTGCCCTTTGTTGTGTCCCTGCAGCTCCTAGCAAAGAGTTCCTATCTGGCCCCTCTCTAGACCCTTCAGCTCCTGGAAGGTGCCCTGAGGTCTCCACACAACCTTCTCTTCTTCAGGCTGAACAGCCCCAACTCCCTCAGCCTGTCCTCATAGGGGAGATGCTCCAGTGCTCTTAGCAACTTTGTGGCCTCCTCTGGACTTGCTCCAACAGTTCCATGTCCTTCTTACACTGAGGACACCAGAACTGTGTGCAGTATTCCAGGTGGGTCTCACAAGAGCAGAGTAGAGGGGGAGAATCACCTCCTTCGACCTGCTGCCCATGCTGCTTTTGATGCAACCCAAACCATTCTATGAGAAGAACAGCTAGACCAGCAAAGGATGAGCCAGTCTCTGGCTATAATCACATCTAGCACCTTCTTCCACAGGTAACTGTACCTGCAGCAGTGATTCAATAGTGACTTACTGTGGGACTACTCATCAATCAGCACTCAGCAGTGCACCAACACTTGTGGTTTGTTTGGTCTTCTGTTCTACCTCTCCTAGTATTGTGATCTTTCCAGGGTGACAAGTAGATAATTGGATTGATTGCTTCATCAGGACAGCATGGATTTCTCTCCTGCACCCCAAAACTTACCTATGCCTACCACATACATGTATCCTTCCTTGCTTTTAATATTTAGATTCTACTTTCTTACACCAGTAAGTTACTCCAGAGGGCACACATCAAGGAATTTACAGCACTTCTGTGGAACTTAAGTACAGTCTGACCCCTGAGCTTCATGCCTTGATAACCAAGGCAAGTTAAAACTGCATGTCCTGTTATTTCTTTTTCCTAAATAGTATGCTAAGGTCAAGCAAATGCTTATTACATTTAGTGGAAATGGTAACTGAATATATTAAACTGACAAGGAACTAACTATTATGCAGTAATATAGTGGGATTTTTTTTTTCTACTGGAGGCAGAGTAGCTACCAGAAAACTGGCAGCACAAGTAGGTTGTCACACATCACAGGAGGAAGCATTGCTGGTGTCATTACTGGATTCTTTAAAGAGGTCCAGTGGAAGGAAAGGGGTGGCACAAAGGAATGATAAAACACACCAAGGAAATAGAAACAGCTAGAAGATGTACCATAACATATGGGCAGAACTGCTTTTTTTTTTTTTCATTGGTAATCACTTACATGGTTTTGGCTCTTTGTTTTCTTGGTGTTTTTTTCTGCCCATTTGGAGAAAAACCCAACTCATCTGTTGGTGCTCATATTGCTGCTGTCAGGTTTAATGTGCTGGGATGTGATCTTACTTAAAATGAAGAACTATGATAAAGCTAAGAACAGATTTCTGCTGGGGCTCAGCTTTGTAAACATATGAATCCCCCAGATTAAACTGAGAAAAGACTTATGGGGTTACATTGCTACACTCTGAATAACCTCCTACATCTGCTTGGAGTCAACTCTAGGATAACTGAAATAAGAAAACCTATTTCCTCTGCTGACCTGTTTCTGTGCACAAATACAAATCAAATGCTCTCTTGGTTACAGGATACTGACAGGTAAGGGATAATTATTGTAGCAACAACTCCTTATATGCTTGTGAGAGGACTCCAGAAACCCTGAGGGGTTCAGGAGGGCAGGCAATAGGCATCACAGGTGCCTTGATTTTATGGAAGCAGCCAGAGGGGAAAATTGCTACCACTGCTGACTCCAGGCTCTGTCAGCTGCTGTTAATTGCCTCACTCCCAGACTGTCAGCTGACTGCAACTGAGATTCCTGATTAAAATATTTTGCTGGCCCACATTCTAATTACTAGTTTTACCCACACTTAGTCAAAGAATCATAGAATTTAGGGGTTGGAATGGACCTTACAGTCATCCAGCCCCAACTCCCTGCCCTGGGCAGGGACACCTCCCACCACAGCAGGTTGCTCAAGGCTCATCCAACCTGGCTGTGAACACTGCCAGGGTTGGGGCAGCCACAGCCTCCCTGGGCAACCTGGGACAGTGTCTCATCACCCTTAGAGTAAAAAACTTTTTTCTCACATCCAGCCTAGACTTCCTGTCCTTCAGTTTGAACCCATTTCCCCCTGTCCTATCACTGCAGTTCCAAACACAGAGTCTCAGAGTACTGATGGATATGCTGTACTGGCTGCATCCTGAACTGTTCCCACCATGTGCAGCAGGTATGTCTCCTGTGCAGGTGAGGCCCTTGGGGATGGTATGTGGGGGAGTTGATAATGGAAGAGGTTTGTGTGTTTCTGGATTGGTTTGGGGCTTTATAAATTTCTGAATCATAGAATCAACCAGGTTGGAAGAGACCTCCAAGATCATCCAGTCCAACCCTACCGTGGTCACTAGACCATGGCACTAAGTGCCACATCCAGTCTCAGCTTGAAAACCTCCAGGAATGGTGAATCCACCACCTCCCCATTCCAAATCTAGGAGACTTCATTTTATCTTTCAAGCATAGTTTAGTGACAGCAGTTCAAGGAATCATGGCATGAACACACCTCGAGTTAGAGTTCCTGCCTTGCGAGTTGTCTGATGTTTTGTAGACTAGGTGGCATTCCTAATCCAAAGTATCTACACCTTGGATTAAGACAGGGATATTCATGAAGAATTTTTGGCAAGTTAAGGCAAGAAACAAGGTGTCTCTTGTGCAAGCTGAAAGTGCAAGAGGTCTAGCCCAGCCTTACTGCCACTGAGGCACATGAGCCAGGGGGCTTATATAAGGTGCTGTGTCCTGGGCACCAGGACAGATGTACAGGCAGATGACCAGGAAAGGAAAGGTGGAGCAAGTTCTGCTCTGAGCATATTTCTGAGCCTACTTTTTCAGAAAATAGACCAGGAGAGTTTGCTAATGCTTCCAACTGGATCAAGCAACATTACTTTTCTTCCCTAGCACTCCTCTCTGGAGGTGTTGGGTTGGTTTTCAGTTGCATCCACTGTTTGTTTTCTTCTATACAAATGAAATTATAAGCTATCTGCTGGATCTAATTTAGGCTTTACAAATGCATGGGGCTGGATGTAGCTATCAGGCCATTAGGCATTTTAATGAGCAGCTGGAGCATCCCAAGAAGTAGAGATGAGAAGAAAACAAATCAATAAGCTGTTACCAAAATAATACTAATGGAGTTATTCCATGGTAGAAGAGCAAGAAAGGCAGAAACAACAGAGCATATACCAATGTCTGAGAAATATGACCTTATTTTCATGGTTATAGCATACTGTTCAGATCATTCTAGATCATTTTAAAGTACTCCTTTTAGGTAAGCCCTCTCGAAACACATGCACTCACATAAAGTTAACAGAGTGAGAGATCTAAGCTGAATGGAACATAAAGTGGGGACAGTTATTTTGTTAGAGGAAACAAAGAGACACTTTTCTCTGCTCATACTTCAATGCAACCAGCGTGGCTGCTGAACATCAAGGAGATTGGTTATGCACATGAAAGCAAATATTAACAATGCTACTGTGTCTTCAATGCCCTTGGGGTTTATCACTGCAAGAAAAATAGATCAATTGTCATGTTTGTCTCACACATGCTCTTAACTGGCCTTAAAAAGAGCTACTAAGCTCCATACAGTATATAATAGGAGTAGCATATGTGAAGCTAATTCCTCCTACCCAAAAGAAACTTAAGAAGAGTTTCCTAAAGCAACATGAGGAATAAGAACAGGCAAAAAACTTCAGTGGATAGCAAAAAAAAATGGATTCTGCTTCTGTCTCCTATTCCAATTTCCTAAGTTAGAATTGTTTAGGACTTTGCAGTGTGATTGATGGATCCTGACTCACAGAGGCAGCAGCAAATTTACCAGTCCCTACAGTAACATTTCACTTCATGAGGAGAAATGAAGGGTCTGTTACCACTGTAATATGGAATGAGTGATTCCAGATCATTTTGAAATAACTCCTATTTTGCTGAAAGTTCAAAGCATAACAGCGAAAAGTATTTTGACACTTGAAAAATGTATGTGTTTGTTTAGTCATAGTCAATGTTCTGCTGACCTAGTTTCTTGTCTTTTCAGTTCTTTACCCATGGACCCTAGATCAGCCCACAAAGATTAAAAGAAAGACTCCAGCTGACTGTGATGGGTTTATGCTGGTATATTCCTGCCCCAATCCTCCTATGAATACAGGACATTAATAAATATTTGTAGAAATCTGATCTTACTGTGTTCTTTTTTTTTTGGTAGGTTATGAGCTGCCTATCCTTGCCTATGTGAGCAACACATATTTAGGGGGAACAGATCTCCCAGATGTTCCTTCCAGAGTTTCATTAAGGCTAAGACCCAGAACACTGTACAAGGAAATCCAAAGAGGTTATTTTTGTAGTGAAATACCACTGGCTATCTTCCCTTTTGAATTGCTCAGGGTCTTTTTCCTTGAGGGTTGGTCACTCTTACATTCTGCTAGCACAAAAACTTCAGCAGCTCTTGGAGTATTTTACCTACTGTCTTCCTTGGCACTACTGAATTCTGCCTCTGGCTAAAACATAAGTTCTTATGAGCCTTCTCTTCCACCAGATTCCCCTAACTCCTGCCTTGTTGCTACAGCTTCTGTTGTCCAAAATTATCTTTCCATCAATTGCTATGAATGTCATACAGGATGTTCTCTGATATGGGAATTCTGGAAGAACCTTTTAATTACCAGGATGCTGCTGGAGGAGAGTTCTTACAGAACTCACACCTTTTCAGGCAGTGAGACCTGCAGTATAGTAAGTGGTGGGTGGAAGGGAAGGGAACTAAGTCTGTCCCTTTTTTTACCTCTATGTTAGTTTGAAGCTGATTAGGTATTGATTCTACCCATGACATAATTAGAAATTACCAAGAATGGTTTGATTTGTGACTTATTTTTGGTAGCACATGTTTGGTTTTATGCGTGAGTATTGCAAAACCAGAACCTACTGGGCTGAGAAATCAGAATTTCTGTTCTGATGGAATTTTTAATTCTTCTACAATTTCTTGCTTATATTGGACAAAACCAAAACAAATTATATAAAAAAAAAAAGTCCAGACAAATCCCCAGACTGTCAAAATATCCAATTACAGGTAGATGACTTCATTGAATTGTAGTTCAGGTTTATTCTGCCTGTTCCTCTATAAACCAGATCTCTGGGCTGGGTGGATATGAACTTCAAAAGGATCCTATTGTCTATGCTACAAACCCTGCTCATTGCATTTCCCCCTAGGTGTGCTGACCCATTCATTTCCCTTGTCTAACTTGAAGGTCTCTTCCCACTTCTGTGAAGCCTCATGTTTCTCTGGTGCTATGAGAAGAGCAATAGAGGAAGAGACCTCAGCATATTAGATGCTGTTTAAAGTAACATCTAAAGAGATATTCCTGCCCTTCACTTTCTGAGTCTTTCAGAAAGGAGAATATTTTACCTGCATGTCATTTCCATTGATGCATTTCCTAGCCATAAGTCGTAAGTCACTATGTAGTTTCAAACACGTGTTTATCCTGTGTTTGTGTTCATTCCTGTGTATTAGTTTCCAATGTTATTCAGTATTTCACTTGCATGAGAGGTGGTCTAGCTGCCTGCTTCCTACCTTTGCCCTGGGTCTAAAGAAGCAAGTTCTAAACTCCTGTAAGCCAGTCCAGCCCCCAGAGAGCATCCACAGGACAGGCAGGACAAGACTGGGCTCATGTCACCATACTTAGAGATTGTCTCAAGGCTGGAGCCTGAGGCAGCAGGAAGGCTGACTGGGGCTGCTTGGGACCCTAGTTAAATGCCCAAGTTATTTACCTGAACTGATCTTTTTGTCATGAGCTGTGAGAGAAATCCCTACAGTAATTTCGTACTTACTATGTGAAATGCAATTATACCTTATGACAGCAGCAAAGGTGCCCTTGAGACCTCTCTTCTCTTTGCCCCTCAACTTTCAAAAGTCATAACATTACACATTGGCAGAGGAATAAAGTCAAAACATTTCTGAACTCTACTACAGTATTATACTTAAGAGTATTGTGCAGTAAGAGATCATTTTGACTTGGCCCATTTTCAGCTTAAGAGCTCAGGTTTGCCATTCTATTTGGACAAAAAAGTCTCCCCATTTCCAGATGGCTGAGAAGGTAATACAGCATCACTTCTTTATGTTGGCTATTATTTACTCAAAGTCAGCCTAGCTACCAGTGAAGAGATGAAAAAATCCAGACCATGAGCACTGACATCTATGTGAATTTTAAGGAAAAATTATAACAACTTCAGATAATAAATCTTATGGTAATCCCACAAACCTCTAGAAGGCCATGAACTAAATGAACAGGGTCTCTTTTCAGGACATAATAAGTGTGTTTCAATGTATGTATTAAATACATAAGGTTTGGTATACTGTCCCTGCATTATATACTGTGTTTCTGGATCTGTAGTTTTGTGTCCTTATGCAGTTAAATTATCTTAGTTTTCCAAGTGGGAAAATGAGCAGTTTAAAAACCACAGTGTTACCTTACCCACTGTGCTGGTTTGGGCTGAAGTAGAGTTAACTTTCTTCCCAGTGGCTAGTATGGGGCTGTGCTTAGGATTTGTGCAGAGCACAGGGTTGATAATGCAGAGATGTTTTTGTTGTTGCTGAGCAGAGCTCACACAGAGCCAAGGCCTTTGCTGCTTCCCACACTGTCACACTGGCAAGAAAGTTGTGGGTGCATGGGAGATTGGGAGGAGACACATCTGGGACAGGTGACCCAACCTGACCAAAGGGATATTCCATACCATAGGACATCATGCTCAGTGTATAAACTGGGAGGAAGGAGGAGGAAGGTGGGACATTTGGAGTGATGTGTTTGTCTTCCCAAGGAACTGTTACATGTGATGGGCCCTGCTCTCCTGGAGATGGCTAACACCTCCTGCCCTTGGGAAGCAGTGAATTAATTCCTTGTTTTGCTTTGCTTGTGTGTGTGGCTTTTGTTTCCTCTATTAAAACTGTCTTTATCTCAACCCATGAGCTTTCCTAGCTTTTACCCTTCCGATTCTCTCCCCCATCCCATTGTGGGGTGTGTGTGTGAGCACCTGTGTGGGGCTTGGTTGCTGCTGGGGTTAAACCACAACAAGTACATATTCCTTCAGATTTCAAAAATGAGCCATTACCTTTTGTCAGAAACACTGAAAACTACACTTGAGCACAAGTACTATGAGGAGAGGCTGAGTGAGTTGAGATTGTTTAGCCTGGAGAAGAGGAGGCTCAGGGGAGACCTTCTCACCCTCTGCAACTCCCTGACAGGAGGTTGGAGTCAGGTGGGGGTTGGTCTCTTCTCCCAGGCAACCAGCAGCAGGACAAGAGGGCACAGACTCAAGCTCTGCCAGGAGAGGGTTAGGTTGGATATTAGGAAGAGATTTTTTGTGCAGAGAGAGTGCTCAGGCATTGGAATGTGCTGCCCAGGGAGGTGGTGGATTCACCATCCCTGGAGGTTTTCAAGCTGAAACTGGATGTGGCACTTAGTGCCATGGTCTAGTAACCACAGTAGGGTTGGACTTGATGATCCTGAAGGTCTCTTCCAACCCAGCTGATTCCATGATACTACACAGTACCACATGAAAACTGACTAAAAATGTAGCTCTTATATAGCCAGTGAAGAAATGTTAAGGATTTTGGTCTTGGGTTTTTTTTATGACTATCCTGTGTAGCTTTCTTTCCCAAAGCAAGTATGCATTTCTCCCTGCTCAGTGCATAAAGTAAGATCAAGAAAGACTGTAAAGGGTTGTGAGAAAACAATATATAGTTGCATAGTTGTATAAATATATATGTGTATAGTTTTATGCAAGGAACAAATAGATTATCATTAAAGAAAGAAGGACTCCTTGTTCCTCATTTGGCAGCAGGGAAGTCCCTTGAAGAGAGAGCTGACCCAATTAGTGAGTTGTTCATTAAGTGAGAGGTGGGTGGTAGTGTTAGAGTCTCCTGGGGACCATTGCAGCCACAGTGGAGGTGCCTGATGAGTACCACTGGGCCCAGAACCCATTAAGGAATACTCTTGTAGTACATCATTATTACTCAAACCTTATCAGGAAAAAGAAAGTCTTCGTATTTGGCTTAGTTTTTCCATTCCTTCTACTCAACCAGCACTCAACAATACATAGAAACATAGAACCATCAGGGTTGGAGGAGACCTCTAAGATCATCAAGTCCAATCATTAACCTGTCACTGCTGGAACCCCTAAAACCTAAACCAGATCCTCCAGTGTCAGATCCAGATGCCTCTTCAACACTTCCAGGGATGGTGACTCCACCACCTCCCTGGGCAATATCCCAGTGCCTCAACACCCTCACAGGGAAAACATTTCTCCTCACATCCAATCTGACTCTGTCCTGCTCAGCTCAAGGCCATTCCCTCTAGTCCTAGTGAAATAAAGTAATGCACACAATGAAGAAAAATTATTGAGGAGAACCTCTAACACATAATGAAATAAAAAAGATAAGGCATTTTCATAACCAATGCATATTTTTCAGATTTCTTACTGCAAAACACCTTTAAAACTTCCAGATCTGCCATTATCAAGCTTGAGAGTCAGAGCTGTCCACACACAAACATTAGTAAGTTCACTTTTCAGTACTGAAAATGCCATTTACAGGAATGAGGGACCTAAACTGGATATAGACATTTTAGAATTTGCTTTCGTCTTCATGAAACAAAATGTATAATCTCTTTTGTCATGCAGCTGACCTGGAAATTCAACAGGAAGGATGCAGCAGTACACAAAAACTGTAATTGCAATGCTAATTTGTTTTCAAGGGGATCTGCCATGATTTTGTTTTCAAGGTCATGAAATCCCTCTCCCTTCTTGTCCATCTTTTCTCCCTCAACCCCACCAAATGTTTGAGTAGCATTCTTGTAACTTGATGCCAATTCTTTTGGCAACTAAATTAGAAGGATGTAAATTAATACCCATTGTGCCTTCAGAAGAACACACATAATTTCTGTGAGCAAACGTTTTTCAGTTCTTTCTATACAGCAACATGTTTAGCTTCCACTCCAAGACTCCAGTAGTATTGCCTGGACAAGCCTTGAACGTCCTTCTCATAAAGACACTTCTAAAGCACTAGTAGTCACAGTGGTCAAGAATGTCTGATAGACCCTGAAAAAAATACAATTAAAAAAGAAGATATGGCTTACCTGCTTATTCATCAGTATGTAGATAATGGGATTGCAAACAGTGCTGCTTTTTGCTAGGATGGAAGGGATCATGCTGGCAGCTGGAGTCACAACACCTGGCTTACCAAATGTGGCAAGTAATACTATAACTCCGTAGGGAATCCAGCACACAAGGTAACAGATGACTGTGGTGATCACCATGAACAGCACACGGTATTCTCTTTTGCGGGCAGCATTCTTGTGGATTTTTCCAACCTAGGGGAAAGTCAAGCAAGACAGAATTTAAGAAGCTGAGCAGTTGAATTGACTGGAATAACAAGCTGGGATTATTTGTCTTGGATCAACAATGACAATCATATAATCATAGAATCAACCAGGTTGGAAGAGACCGCCAAGATCATCCAGTCCAACCCTACCATGGTTACCAGACCATGGCACTAAGTGCCACATCCAGTCTCAGCTTGAAAACCTCCAGGGATGGGGAATCCACCACCTCCCTGGGCAGCACATTCCAATGCCTGAGCACTCCCTCTGTAAAAAATCTCTTCCTAATATCCAACCTAACCCTCCCCTGGCAGAGCTTGAGTCTGTGCCCTCTTGTCCTGCTGCTGGTTGCCTGGGAGAAGAGACCAACCCCCACCTGACTCCAACCTCCTGTCAGGGAGTTGCAGAGGGTGAGAAGGTCTCCCCTGAGCCTCCTCTTCTCCAGGCTGAACAACCCCAACTCCCTCAGCCTCTCCTCATGGCACTTGTGTTCCAGTCCCTTCCCCCGCCTCATTGCTCTTCTCTGGACCTGCTCCAGCACCTCAATATCCTTCCTGAACTCAGGGGCCTGACACTGTGCTTCCAGCAGCAAAACGAATGCAAACCTGAAAGTGACTCAATATCCTTCCTGAACTCAGGGGCCCGACACTGTACTTCCAGCAGCAAAACTAATGCAAACCTGAAAGTGATTGAATGCAGTGGGAAGACTTTCATTGTCTCCACTAGGCACAAAGGGAAGCCCTGCAGAGACCATACTGCATACCAGCATAAACCAGGGTTCCAGTGCAGGTTGGAGCAAAAGCAGAAAGGTGACAAAGTGAGCATCCACTCCTCCCCCAGCCTGGAGCTGCATGGGCTTGTTGTGTCCCAAGTGCAGGACCAGCACTGAGCCTTATTCACCCTCATGCAGTTGTCCTCAGCCACTGATAAAGTTTGACAAGTGTTAGCACTCTTAAAATGTGTGCTGAATGCTGACTTATTTCAGCAACTGTGTTGTTTTTTTGGTGGGTAAATAGGAACTGCAGATAAAAACAAGCAGTTTCAAAGTGGTGGTACAAGAGCCAACCATGTTATCATGAATTTACAGTAGTTACACTCTGTAGGCAAACCCAACTCTTCTGTGGAAGTATTTATAGTCTGTGCTTCAAGATGTATGCTCCTTTAACCTGTTCTGAACTGAAGGATCATGTCCTTTTGGAGTCTAGAGATCTAAGATAAAGGTTAAACATTAAAATAACAGTGAGTGTTTATTTCAAAGCTTTGGTGTGAATGCATTTTTCTTCAGACAGCTACAGAATGCTCCTCTAGTGAGTTCATGGAGTCAAGCACATTGGTGATAACAATGAGGAACAAGCTTCATTCCCTACCCAGAATGCACACTCAATGCTGTACACAAGCATTATTTAATAGCAAGCTTCCCATGCAGTAGCTCTGTAAGATGGCCATGAAGTTTGATCCAAAGCCCACAGAAGTCAGCAAAGGATTGGGTGAGGAACAGATCAGGTTTGAGTGCTCAGCCTCATTTTATAGGGGTCATAAAAAGGCCTTAGGAAGCATTCAGAAATATTAACAGCCAACAAAGAAAAGCAAACTCTGCAAGGAGGTTAATTTTGGAGACTCTCTCTCCACTGACTCTATCTAGATGGAGCCTCAGCACATTGGTCTCCTGAGGGTTTGGTTGATTCCTCAACTATCCCCCAAGTGTGTGTTTAGCAAACCCAGATGTGTCAGAAGGATTTCTGGAACTGTTCAAACATTTAAACTATATTGATTGAGTCTTGTACTCAGCCAAATGTAATTTATGTTCACTTTTAGTTCTTTTTGCTTCTCAAATGGAGCACTTGAGAGTAAACTGCACCCAAGAGAACTAAACCCATGTAAAACTACAAACATAAATAAGTAAAAAGGCAGCTCCCTGTAATGGAATGCATCCAAATTTTACCTAACCAAAAGAAAAAAAAGATGTTTGAAACAAACCTGTTTAAGCTGATGCAGAACATTGATGTATTGATGTGGCAAGTGCAGGTCCTGCACCTGGGGAGGAATAACCCCAAGCACCAGCACAGGTTGGGCACAGACCAGCTGGAGAGCAGCTCTGAGAAGAAGGACCTGGGGGTCCTGGTGGACAACAGGCTGTCCATGAGCCAGCAGTGTGTCCTTGTGGCTAAAAAGGCCAATGGAATCCTGGGATGCATTGGGAAGAGCATTGCCAGCAGGTCAGGGAGGGGATCCTGCCTCTCTGCTCAGCCCTGGTGAGGCCACACCTGGAGGATTGTGTCCAGTTCTGGTCTCCTCAGGGCCACAGGGACATGGAGCTCCTGGAGCAGGTCCAGGGGAGGGCAAGGAAGATGCTGAAGGGACTGGAGCACCTCAGTGATGAGGAAAGGCTGAGGGAGTTGGGGCTGTTCAGTCTCCAGAAGGGACAACTGAGAGGAACCACATTCATGGATTCAGGTTCATGAATGGGAAGTGCCAAGAGGATGATCAGACTCTGCTCAGTGGGGAAACCAATAAAACAAGAGGGAACAGCAAAAACTGATCCCCAGGAAGTTCCACCTGAACATGAGGAAGAACTTCTATGCTGTGCAGTCCCTGAGCACTGAACAGATTGCCCAGAGAGGTCGTGGATTCTCCCTCACTGGAGATAATCCAGAACCCTCTGGACACAACCCTGAGCCATGTGCTCTAGGGTGGCCCTGCTGGAGTAGGGAGGTTGGACCAGATGACCCACTGTGGTCCCTTCCAACCTCACAGATTCTGGGATTCTGTGTACAACTCTGCAAATGAATAGAACACAGTTAAAGGTGGAAGCCACCAACCACCCCAGACAAATGTCATCTCCTGTTGCCTGACACATATCTTGCACATGTTAATGCAGTGGGACTAGTCAGAGCTTTACCTACCTGTTTGTAGTATGGGTGTTTTGCATAACATGTATTTATGTATCAGACTGTGAGTTATAAACCTATATAGTGATTGTATATAGTACATGTGAAGGCAAAATAATATGGTGACACTATTTCTTTTTAGTTAATTATGACTCCAGGCTGCTAGAGTGGCTGGTTCTATATGGATTTTTAGTGGAAATGTCCCTTTTAAAAGTAAATAAAACACACACAAAATTACCCTGCCCAAAAATAAGAAGTATTTTTCCTGTCTAGCTTTTAATGATTTTCTGCAAAAAGGCTATTAGAAAATAAAATCCATCCTTTCTGAAAACAGTTGGGACCGATTTTTTTTAAAAAAAAGAATGGAACCTGTTTATTTCCTAATTACTTTAGCTTGAAAAAAAGATTAATAATAGATAATGGTCTAATCCTTTACTGCTAAATTTTTCATGACTAATGGGCAGTTTCTTCTGACTGAAGAATACAGGATTTCATGTGAGCTGCAGCTATGCCTTGTGCTCTCCACAAGGAGCCAGAGAGGGACTCTGTGTTAGGAACTGCAGTGATAGGACAAGGGGTAATGGGTTCAAACTGAAGGAGGGGAAGTTTAGGTTAGATAATGGTCTAATCCTTTACTGCTAAATTTTTCATGACTAATGGGCAGTTTCTTCTGACTGAAGAATACAGGATTTCATGTGAGCTGCAGCTATGCCTTGTGCTCTCCACAAGGAGCCAGAGAGGGACTCTGTGTTAGGAACTGCAGTGATAGGACAAGGGGTAATGGGTTCAAACTGAAGGAGGGGAAGTTTAGGTTTGATATTAGAAAAAAATGTTTTCCTGTAAGGGTGGTACTGGCACAGCACAGGTTGCCCAGGGAGGCTGTGGCTGCCCCAGCCTGGCAGTGTTCACAGCCAGGTTGGATGAAGCCTTGAGCAACCTGATCTAGTGAGGAGGTGTCCCTGCCCAGGGCAGGGAGTTGGGACTAGATAATATGTAAGGTCCATTCCAACCCTTAAATTCTATGATTCTATGTCTAAAACTGGAGCAACTAGGGGTGTGATTTTGGCATGTATCCATTTCACATCTTTAGCTGGTTTTCTTAGGAAGGGAAGTTTTGGGATCAAGTACTATATTTATCCACACACTCTTGGTTTCATTGCCTTTGCAGCTTTGCAGCCTGCTTTTAGAAGGTGCTATCTTTAAAAAATTGTCTGTTTATAGGTGTTGGAAGACCTCCAGCAAAATATAGCTCATGTTCACGTAACCTACAGAAAGATTACACTTCTGCAGGTGAAAAAGCAGTAGAGATTTTAACATTAAACTATTTCTATATCCTATTTTAAAACTACTAGACAATTTAACACAATTGCTACACTGTATTTTCAGTAGTCAAATGGAAGTGCCTCCCTAGACTACCAGCTGAGAGAAGAGCATCAGACAGTGATGAGAAAAAATAGATTCAAATACTGTTCCAGAATAGCTGAGCTTGTAAACCTCAGCCTAAATATAAACATATAGGATATATGTAATATAAATTTAAAATACATAGAAGGTCTAAATGCCATTTTTTAAACAGCACAAAAAAGTCTGATCCCATTTGGATCAGATTGTGCTTGTGGAAGGCTGGAAAACACATGTCTCTGCCATAAATTCAGCTGTTTGCTCTGGGATAAAGATCATCTCCTGC
>NW_008692985.1:15117-30307 GCF_000695815.1 Acanthisitta chloris | reverse complement strand
GGAAAGTACTATATTTAATGAAAAGAAGAAGGTTGGGGGAGTAGGTGTTGAAGTGTTTTTAATGAGAAAACAGTGTTTCTCCCCTACTTTCAGCCTGGGAAGTAACAGAAGAGTTCTGTTTTTTTCAGAACTCAGCCAGAGGCAGTGACAGCCAAGCTTGTCTGATCTCAGGCACTGAGCATAAGACTGGCACAATTAGCTCCAGTCTGGATTTGCCCTGTAGCCAAGCTGCATCTCACACACATACCCAACACTTCTTTTTCCACTCCATCTGACACACAAGATAGCACTAGTTAGATGACTAGCACAGCGTGCTGAGCACATACAGCAGATGCGACAGGGCACAGCCTGGGGGAGAAGCCATGGAGTTATTCAGTGAGGAGGATGGCAGTGGTAGAAGTGAACTCATAAGGAGCCCAATTTGACCTCAAAAGCTGCATCATCTCCCCTCCCAGCTGACAAGATGTAGCAGATACATCACACACCAGGTGATGAGCTGCACTGCTATTTCATGCATTGGAAAAGAAAAAACAAGGGAGCTCCAAGCAGAGTATAGAAAATTTCAACACTGGTCAAAGTCTGGAGGGGTCATAGAATCATAGAATCAACTGGGTTGGAAGAGACCTTCAAGATCATTGAGTCCAACCCTACCATGGTTACTAGACCATGGCACTAAGTGCCACATCCAGTCTCAGCTTGAAAACCTCCAGGGATGGGGAATCCACCACCTCCCTGGGCAGCACATTCCAATGCCTGAGCACTCTCTCTGCACAAAAAAAGCTCTTCCTAATATCCAACCTAACCCTCCCCTGGCAGAGCTTGAGTCCGAGCCCTCTTGTCCTGCTGCTGGTTGCCTGGGAGAAGAGACCAACCCCGTTGTCATAAACCAATGACAAGGGAAGCTTACAATAGGGCATAGAGGGAGTTAGTATAAAGGAAAGTAAACAGTTTCTGCTGTAACTGAGGAGATTGTTAGGCTGGAGGTTCAAGAAAAGGACTCCAAATATCTGCTGTGGCAGGTACTCTGCCAGGAACCTCAGAGAAAAACCTCAGACTGGGTGCAGGCAAATATGTGGGGCTGCCACAACAAGGATAGGGGGAAAAGCCAAGACCTAGCGGAAGTTTTGCTTCCTCTGAAGAGAACAGGCCTGTCCTTAAAGTGAAAATTGAATGGTTCTGTCTTCTTCATTGCAGAAGGCAATGTAGGCAACACCTTCCAAACACATGAAATGGTATGGGAAAAATAATAATAGGACTATGGACCATATGAGATTATTTTAAGATAACAGATTCTCATTCCCCAATTTAGGCTTGCAGGTGTCAGTCATCACGGATCCATGTCAACCAGTTCAGTCAGCCTGTTGTTGGAAGGAGCAGCCAGATGGCAACCACAGCTGAGCCCATGGGCTTTTTTTCAGGCAACACATTGGAGCTTTCCAGCCCAGACAAGAGAAGACAGCAGCTACCTGCCTTCAGGGAGGGATTTGCTGCTCTAAATAATTTTCTTAGCCACCACACAGCTCCATATGGGAGAAGAGCTCTGAGAAGTGTCATGGACAGCCTGGCCCCTCCAGTGCTCCAGTACCAAAAGTTTGACCTACATCAGCCTCTGCTCAGCTCTCTCTTTATTTATCTGGCCACGAGCTGTAGGACCAAGGGAATACTGGTGGCACTTCACTTGCTCAGAAGGCACAGGTGCCAGGGAAGACCTGAGGGATGACTGTACACAGAGGTTGTGAGGCAACTGCAAGGCCTACAGTACCAGAGGTACATATCCAGTCACCTCTGTAAGGCACTAACATGTTCAACTGTGGATATTCCCATCACCCATGGGCAAGCTGGATTTTTTATATATGTAAAGCAAGAGAGTTGAGCTTAGGGTAGCTATTAAGAAGGGGAAGCTTCAGTGATGAAGATCTAACCTGTCTGTTTACACTGAATTCCTCTGTGTTTTCTTTTTTTTTTTGCATTTACCCTAGTCTCTCCTCCTTACTTAATGTAGCTATGTGCTTTTGCTCATAAAGCATTCCCTTCAGATTTTAACTGCTCCTATTTCCAGCTGTGAACATCTTGAGAGGTTATGAAGAATATATGGTATTCCATCCATCTAACCTCTAGATGGAGAGACTATCCAGCATCCAGAGCCACTTGAAGCAGGAGACATGTACATCAAATCATCTTAGAAATCAGGGGGACTGAGCATTTTGTCCTTCAAGTCAGTTTCTATCTCCAACTATTTATTAAGATGGAAAATAATGACAATTACTATACTCTGTGCATCTAAATATGGATCTGTAAACATCCTTTATGTAGCCCATTCTAAACAAGCAATATGGAAACACTCTAAACACACATATATGGAAAAATATGGTGCAAAGTCCTTTCTGCATCACTGCTGATGTGTTATTCCTGGATCTATCTTTGCACATTTGACACTCAAATAGCCATGTTTTCTTCACTACTTCAGAAGGGCACAGTAAAGAGAAGGCTATTTCTGAGCAGCAGTGTTTGTCACCAGCATCTTTCAGTGTCAGCTCACAGTGCTTGTTTTGACATGATCAAGTATTCAACAGCACTACCAAAACCAAAGACAAATTAAATATTCATCAAAAGGAAGTCTGCCAGTCTTTGAACATTTAGTCTATTACAGCTTCTTGAAATGAACAGAAGGGATCTAGACTTTTTACACAAAAGCTGTGGTAGAGGTAAGAGCTGGGAAACGATCATTCTTCTTCCTTCATGAACTAGTCAAGTAAGACAGATTTCTCTGTAATGTTTCTAACAAAAGAAATTTAGAAATGATCTCCATTTATTGGTATGGATAACCCTCTACCAAAGCTTCGTCAAACTGAGCAGTGACTGAAATTTCAGTTATGATGAACCTTCCCCTCTCCCATCTCTATGGATTCTGTCCTCAAGCAAAAACAAGGAAAATAGAAAAAAATGTGAAACCAAAACCCTTCAAAGCATGAAAAGCTCTAAAAAGCTGTAGGAAACAGGCACTGTAAGTAATCTGCTTTTCAGTGTGAGCTACCCTAGAACTGGTACTTTATGGATTACTAAGAAGATGTATGAAATACCTTGTTTGTTGTTTAAGATAGACAATCATGGGAAAAGAGGGCTCACTAGCTTAAAAATAAATGCCTCCTTTATCAGCATTTAGGTGGCTAAGTTCAAAACAAGAGTGAACACTGAAGAGAAGTATTGTCTCAGTGGAAACAGAATAAACAGAAACATCTGTTTCGTTCATCTTAGAGTCCAATGGGCCTTGTCTCTACAAAGCATTCATATGTTCAGTGAGTGAAGATTTCAGCATGCACCTGAGTATTTTCCTCAGCTGGGGGTCACATAATGAGTTAATAGCAACAAATACAGAAGGAGGAAGCCATAAAACCACACAAGAGGCTTTATAGCTAATTATTTTGCTGTCACTGTTAAGTTTCAGATTAAAAGTCCATAGGAAGGATATTTTATCAGCTAAAGACTGGCTTTATTGGGAATTTTTGTTATTGAAATGGGAAATAGATGCCTTAATGCCTCAAGGTGAAGTGAAGCTTTGCTTTAAATACAAAATTCATGGCTTTGTACACTACCCCTGAAGCATAACTGCTATTGCTGCTAAAATCAGTGAAGTTCTATTGTGGGCTTAAGGAATATGATAATCCTCTTAGGTGCAGGATTTTTTTTTTCACTGCAGTAGCTAAAGGGCTTTTAGCAGCAATTTGACTAACACAATGAACATATTCCCATACACTAAACAAGGAGCTCATGGTGTCACTTCCATCATTGATAACTCAGGTTTTATCCTGACCTTCTTTCCTCACTGTGTATTTCTAAGTAGTGTATGAGAAGATTAAAGGTGTATACACACAACTATTATTTGGTTTGCATGGACAGTTTGGTTTTAGAAAGAGAAGTACCTTACATACTCCTGTCTTTCCCAAATAAACAGTGTTGCTGCTGGGTTGGGACAATCCCAGATATGAATACAGACTGGGATAAGAAGTCATTGAGAGCAGCCCTGCAGAGAAGGACTTTGGGGTTCTTGTGGATGAAAAGCTGAACATGGGCCAATAGTGTGTGCTTGCAGACAAAAGAGGCATGAGCCAACAGTGTGTGCCTGCAGACAAATGCATCCTAGGCTGCATCAAAAGAGCAGTGGGCAGCAAGTTGGGGGAAGTGATTCTCCTCCTCTACTCTGCCCTTGTGAGAGCCCACCTGGAGTCCTCAGGACAAGAAAGATGTGGACCTGTTAGAGCATGTCCAGAGGAGGCCACAAAAACACCAGAAGGCTGGAGCACCTCTCCTGTGAAGACAGGCTGAAATAGTTGGGGTTATTCATCCTGGAGAAGAGAAGGCTCTGGGAGACCTCACTGAGGTCTTTCAGTACTTTAGAGGGGCTCATAAAAAGGAGAGAGAGGGACTTTTTCTATAGGCAGATAGTGATGGGACAAGGGGCAATGGTTTAAAACTGAAAGAGGGTGGGTTTAGATTAGATGTTAGGAAGAAGTAGTGAAGCACTAGAACATGTTACCCAGAGAAACTGTGGATGTCCCATCCCTGGAAGTGTTCAAGATCATGCTGGATAGGGCTCTGAGTAACCTGGTGTCCCTGCCCATGGCAGGAGGTTGGAACTAGATGATCTTTAAGGTCCCTTCCAACCCAAACCATTCTATGCTTGCATGATATGCACTTCTCAAAAAAGTGATTTGTATATAGGTCCTTCAGTAATTGTGGGACTGCACAGAGATACTACCTCTGATATTGGCAATTACACTTCTACATCACTTACCTGCCTAAAACAAATCAAAGATGTGCAGAAAATAAGATATGTGAAAAATGGAAACTGAAAGGGCATTGATGTGTTTGTTATCTGGAAGATAGAGTTACTTGAGAAAACCTGGGGATGAAAGAAAATCAAGTGTTATACATCCAAAGTTATTTAAACTGCAATTTTCTACAAAAAGATGATCAAAATAAACTGTCTACAGTAAAATGTTAAGGTTGTTGGATTTTTGTGTCTAACATGGCTTATCCTATTTTATGAAGTCCCTAGATAGATTGGGAGACTGTAATAGATAAAAAGCCATTCCCTTGAATCCATCAGTTCTAATTTTCCCAAACTGATAGCAATCACAAACTGCATTACTTGCTTGTACATGGTTGCTTGTCTAAGTCTAGTTCTAGTTGGCATGTTATAACTGTCCTTGACTCACACCAACTGACATCCCTATGGATGGGGTCAGAAAGAACAGGTCAGCCTGAAATAGCTGAATGTCTTTATTTTCTTCATTCATAGTAGCTGAAAGTCAGTCCCAGACCACAGGTAGTGTTGCAGTTTCCTGCATATATGTGTATCTGCACCTTCTGCCAGGGAAGGAGGAGGTTTTGGGGGACAAAAAGCCAGAATCCTTTCTGACCTGGTGCTGAGCATCAAGACTGCCACCATCAGGCACCTGACCTGTGTGTTGCAGTTGGCTGGGACAATATATGTAACAGCCAGAGAAAATATCAGCTGAGATTGGAAAACATTCAGCTGGAATCAGAACACATTAAAACCTTCTCCTACCCTTCAGCTGTGTTTGCAGGTTGGTTTATGACCTCTCCTTTCTCATTGAAAAAGGCTCTGTGTGTATGAAAATGCATACACATATATTTGTAAGTATGCAAAAATGTATCAACAACACATACTCTATATGTGTTATCTATCTATATACACACAGACTATACATGATACACACATACAATCACAGAATCATAGAATTTAGGGGTTGGAATGGACCTTACAGATCATCCAGTCCCAACCCCCTGCCCTGGGCAGGGACATCTCCCACCACACCAGGTTGCTCAAGGCTCATCCAACCTGGCTGTGAACACTGCCAGGGTTGGGGCAGCCACAGCCTCCCTGGGCAACCTGGGCCAGTGTCTCACCACCCTCACAGGAGAAAACGTTTTCCTAGTATCTAACCTAGACTCTCCCTCTTTCAGTTTGAATCCATTACCCCTTGTCCTATCACTGCAGTTCCTAACACAGAGTCCCTTCTCCAGTTCTTTGTAGGCCCTTCAGGTATTGAAAAGTTGCTCTGAGGTCTCCACGCTCCATTCTCTTCTCCAGGCTGAACAGCCCCAACTCCCTCAGCCTGTCCTCACAGGGGAGATGCTCCAGTCCTCTTAGCAACTTTGTGGTCTCTCCATGGTTATTCACTGTAAGACTACTAAAGGGAGCTGTAACAAAACTACAGGGGATGTCACACACTGAGGATGGAGATTCTGCATCCCTGCACAGGGCAAGTGGTCAGATCCTTGTTTCACTTTCTCAATCCGCAAATTAATACTACTTCCAACTGTATAACATGCTCTTTGTTTTCCAAAGAAGAGGTTGGCACTAGAATAATAGGTCTTTACAGCCTAAGTTTGCTCTAGATATAGTTGGGTTTGGGGTTTTTTGGGTTTTTTTGACAATTACATTCAGGACAAAAAAACCCACCCCAAAACCAGGTATTGTAAGTAATTGTCTAGAGTTCCTTCTAATTCCAATTTCAACTGTGCCAACACATGTCTGGGACAATTAGTATCAAGATACAAACTATTCCAGCAGTGGTACACTAATGAAGCCAAACCCCTTCAAGTCAGTATTTGTTAAAGGTAGGTATTGCACATCAGCTCACTTCTGAGCAACACTTTCATTTCTGAGTTTTGTGACAGAAGAATTCTTCAGAGTGCAGAGAGTAGTAGGAATGGATATAGTTAGAGCCAGTATGAAGCCTGTACAGTTTGAATTTTATAACCTCAGAGAGATTTTTCTGGAAAGACTGAAACTAATCGAGCAATACCTGCACCTCCCTAAGGAAAGGTCAAAGTAAAAAGAAGACTGAGTTAACAAGATGATTCAGCAGCCTGGAATCATATTTCTTTTAACTTGACATTTAGACTAAATTAACATCCTGAACTCACTCAGCAAGCAATGGAGCCCAAAGCAAACCCATTTAGTTTTATATTGAGACAATCCAAAATGTGCCAGGCTGACATGACTAAGCACCTACTGAGCCTTGACCATCCTGGAGCACGGGAGCAGGAGCCAGGCAGAAGAGCTTTTTTACTACTGGATAGTGAGAGAAAACATACAAAAAGAAAAGACTCCCAGGAGTAGCATGCAATTAATAAAAGGCCAAGGCCACACTGCCAACCACAGCTACAAATTTTCTTCCGAGAGAGCTTAGAGGTTGATGCAGAAAGGCCAGGCTGGAACAATGT
This sequence comes from Acanthisitta chloris, assembly GCF_000695815.1. Taxonomy (NCBI): domain Eukaryota; kingdom Metazoa; phylum Chordata; class Aves; order Passeriformes; family Acanthisittidae; genus Acanthisitta; species Acanthisitta chloris. The sequence continues at coordinate 23,053 of NW_008692985.1, read as the reverse complement.
GAAAGTCTGTTCTTTCAACTTGACATTTAGACTGAGCTAATATCCTGAATTTGCTCAGCAAGTGAGGAAGAGAAAAGTATCAGGTAAGGACTTTCATGACTTTTAGTGAGCTCTTGCAAGCCTTAACAATAGAGGAAATAGAAAGCAATATCCAAGTGAATTAGCTGAGTGAACTTTCCCAGAGATGGGTGTTTTTAAATACTCAGCGGTCTGTTGAAGGCAGCAGAGCAGAGCAGAGTGGTTTAACTGGTGGTTTAACCAGTGGTTTAACCAGGGATTGATACAATCAGTAACTAGTGGCAATACTCATCCCATTTTCTGTGCAGGGCAATGGCTTTTATGCAGTGTTTTACAGATGCATAATCAGACTAAGTATGTTCAATGGGTTTGCCAATAGGAATAAAAAATGCATATACTTCAGTGTTTGCGGAGTAGGAAAAGCTCCATTTTTCACAGGAGTGTTTGCTTGTTTTGTTGGGTTTTTTATGTTTTTGTTTTATTTTAAGTTCAGAATATTTATGAATTTCTTTTCTATTTCTGTGCAGGCTGGTTTATGCAAAATCTATTCAAATTTTTTTTATATTCAATTTTTAATAAGGCAGATGTAAGTAGCAAGATCTCAGCTAAACAGAAATTTCTTTCCACGTTTAGGGTAGTTCCAAGTGAAGTGTTACATTACCATATAAAATGAATGTTGCAGGTTGCTGAACCACTGCAATGTTGTGCCTCTTCTGCTTCCTATGTGACTTGAAACAAAACAATCCAATATTACTGAGATCCCCTTAGTAAACACCTTATATGCTTTTTACTACCTGAGAAGCTGTTTAGGTGACAGATCTCCCATTTGAATTCAGATTACCACCCTTAAGTACAACAGAAGGTCTGGAATATACCTTAAGGCAACCCTAGCACTTAACTCATCTGTGATTAATTTAGCTGTTTAGCAGATGTCAGTTGTACTACTGAAAGTCAAATAATCACCCATTCACTGTAAGCTTGGGTGACTCTACCTCAAGCCAGAGGTTGGTGTTCATTGTTTTAAGATGCATATGGTGTAGGCAGTGTTAAAAGATAAACCATGGGAAAAAAGAGATGTTTAATGAACAGGACAGTGAAGCCTCAGAGCCTCTAAATAATATAAATTAAGAGTGAATGTGTATTCTTTTCAGTATTGTATCTAGTAGTAACAAAGGAAGAATGAATTAAGACCACGAGGAGCACAGTGGTTAAGCTGCAATGAAAACTGTATGGAATAGAAAAGCTGGAGAGTTACCAGATTAAGTATCATCTTCTTAAAAATAACTTGAGAAATAAAGTACTACACCTTATGCATACTTCTCTGAAGGAAACATTGGCTACTTAAGATCTCTTTTTTTTTCCCCTATTCTTTACCTGGCCAGAGGGATATTGAGTCCTGTGCTCAGCTCTGGGCTCCTCAGCTCAGGAGGGACATTGAGGTGCTGGAGCAGGTCCAGAGAAGAGCAACGAGGCTGGTGAAGGGACTGGAGCACAAGTGCCATGAGGAGAGGCTGAGGGAGCTGGGGGTGTTCAGCCTGGAGAAGAGGAGGCTCAGGGGAGACCTTCTCACCCTCTGCAACTCCCTGACAGGAGGTTGGAGTCAGGTGGGGGTTGGTCTCTTCTCCCAGGCAACCAGCAGCAGGACAAGAGGGCACAGACTCAAGCACTGCCAGGGGAGGGTTAGGTTGGATATTAGGGAGAGATTTTTTACAGAGAGAGTGCTCAGGCATTGGAATGTGCTGCCCAGGGAGGTGGTGGATTCCCCATCCCTGGAGGTTTTCAAGCTGAGACTGGATGTGGCACTTAGTGCCATGGTCTAGTAACCATGGTAGGGCTGGACTTGATGATCTTGGAGGTCTTTTCTATCCCGGTTGATACTATGATTTACTGCATAAGGATTCCTGAGATTTTTAAGTTGAAGATCTCTATAATTAAGCAGCTGAAGTGTTCCTCTGACAACTACATTACTAGCAAAGTGAAATTCAAATGAAACATCTGCCTAATAAAAAGAAATGCAAAACTCTCTAGAGTTCTACCCATGATAGATGGGTATCATTTCTCTGGGGAAGTTCAGATGAGCTTTCCTCCAGCACAGGAGGCTCCATGTAAGACAAGTATCAGGTGCAAACTGGAAAGTGCCTGAACAGTAACTCTCTTCTTCCACCAGGAGCAGATGCTTTAAAGAGCCATATGTTAGAACTGAGTTCTCTACATACTTCATGAGAATGGGTGTCACTGTGCTGGAAGCTGCTCTCTATCAAGGTGCAGTGTGTTTTCTCCAGACCTGCCCAAGTGCAGTGGCCCCTACAAACTACTCCAATTCTCTTCAGTGGCCTTGACCACTGCTCCCTTCCTCCTGCTCCAGCCTTACCTTCCCACCTCATCCCCCTAACAGTTGTACCAAACAATACAAAAAGATTAATATTCAGCTAGACGATCGCTGTGTTTAATCCAACTGAGTTACACTGCGTATTGAGTACTGTAGGATTCTATTCTATCAAGGCTAGTAATTAAAGGCACTCAGAGTATTGCCAATCAATTTTTACTGACTTAGATTAATGAAATGGTGCCTGAAATATAAGACTGTGTTTAAAATATTATTGGCCCTAGATCTGTCATGATTTTTAGCTTGTGGCAGTGATCCTCACTTTACCATCAGGCTCACTGAAATAAGTAGAGCCAATTGAAGTATGACCCCAGTTTTAATCTGCTACAGAAAACACAAGCTAATTTCCACTGACTCACCATGAGGCAGAGACAAGCAGTGTGCAAAGCAGCAACCATTTTAAAAAGGGGAAGAATTCCATAAAATATCCTGGCTGTTTATCTTAATAACAAAGGAAAAAAGAAAAAGACAAGTATAGACCTATGAACCTCACAACAAAACCTGTAATAATACAGATTTGGATTGACTACACAAACAGGAGAGAACACATAATTAGAACATCAATGTTAATGTGACTTTTCCACACTTTCTTGCCATACTGATGAGGCTCAGTGAGCTGAATACCACTATTTGTACCTTTACCCTTGTTAAAACCCAAGGGATACAAACTCTCATGTGAATGTGAGAGCTGCACATTTATTATCATACCACATATGCAGAATGAGCAAGACAGGGTGGAGAAAAAGGTTTAGGTAGAAAGACAGACACCTTCTTAGCATTTTATAAGCCGTCTGCACTGCAACAGAAGTGTTTCACTGGCAAAGAGGCAACACACAGATCAGCTGAGGTCGAAATTATTCCTGATGTGACATTTTTGCACTGGGAAACTGGTTCATGAAAATGAAAACATCCTGTGGGAACATGCAAATTTCAGACATTTCTAGTGGTACCCAAGTCTCCCTTGTCTTCCCTCTTGTTCCTTGACAATATGCCTGACAGAGACCTAAAATGCCAGGGCTTTTGGTGCCTAGTTACCTCGTAGAGCTATTTTATTCAGGGTGCTGGATCTCATAGGCATTTTAGGTAATCAGCTCCAAGAATTTCCAGGCCCTTTTGTTCCACGTACCTTTGGCTAAGCAACTGCTGTACAAGGGTACCAGGACCCTGATTTCAGTGTCAAGAGGAGATTATTTTATTTTTAACATCTAAATGTTCCAGAGGATAATTATGTAAAAATAAAAGACTGCTGAATGGCTGATCTGTGAACAATAGTGAGGTTAAGATTTGTGTTTGTGTGTGTGTGCCCCTTATTCATGAGAAGAAATGCCTCCATCAAAAGTCCTAAACTGGAAAAAGACCAGAAAATCTATTTCCCAATCAGGTCTGTTTAAAATAGAATCCACAATTGTCTGAAGCCAAGGAAGAAAGCCAAAAACTTAGACATTTGTGTGCACACATAGCACTTCTTCATACAACAAGCTGCCTTTAAAGAAGAAAATTCCAGTTTTCTTAACACACACACAAATTAAAACTACAGATCCTTGGAAAAGAAAGAAATGGAATAGGTGCATCTTTATAAAAGCATGAATAGCTATGTCCATACTACTACACATAACCACTCCACAAAGTGAGATACAGCTCTTGTCCCTGGTCATCCACCCTGCACTGCTGGTGTGTTTGGATACCCTGCACAGATTTGCCTCAGTGCTCTCTAAGAAGGTGCCCAAAAGCATCAGTTACAATTCCCAGTAGGTGGCATGGACAAGGCTGCACCAGGTTTGGCTCCATCTTTTCTGCATAATCCTCCAAATTGTGCCACAGGATTTCACTTTCCCACGCCTCTGCTATATAGACTAGTGTGTAGTATACCAACTTTCAGCTCCACACTAGAAGAGCTCACAACTCTACTGAGCTGGAAGTCAGTCCTTGTCTAATTTTAGACTCTTAGACTTTGGCAAATAAAGAAAACCTGAGCTACCATGTTTGAGGGACATAGGGACACGTAAGGTCCAGAGGATGCTCAAGGCCAAACACTGTGTAGTATGGATGTAGGCAGCTTGTACCACTTGAGACAAGGACAAGGAAGGTTCCTAACCATGTAGAAACATGTCAGCATTAATATTTAGGGTGTCTGCATGCATTCTCCTGCATGCAGAGTCCACACAAACACAGCTTGAAAGAGTGACCTGCCCACTTCACATAAATATTAGGTTACAACATGGAGCAAGGCTGGAGACAACATAACCTTGCATCACTACCAAAATGTTGTACTTACTCTCATCTAATCTGCTGTATTCCTATTACATCTGGATATAAATGTAGGTTTCATTAAGGAAGTATACAAGTGTCATTTCAGTCTAACACTTTAGCAGGGCACAATATTCACCATAAAAATATATGTAGGCTATAGAAACTGATTAAAATATTACAATATGACTAGTCATTGAGCAAAATTAGTGTCTATTAGAGGTTAGGTTAGACAACCTTAGCTTTAGTCAGGTTAAGCTCATACCACAGGGTCAGAAAACATTGGGGGTGTAAGATGAACTAGGTTTTCTCACCTTTTGTTTTTGGTTGAAACAGCTTTAGTGCCAAGTATACAGGGAATCTAAATTTAATCTTATTTAATTGTGGGAAAAAAAGTGATATCAATCTCAAAACTATATAGTTTAATAAATTTATATTAATAAGTTTGACAGTCCAATTGCACTCCTCTGGCCATAAACCCTCCATCCATATTTATGCAGAGATTTTCATGCAGATGTGCAAGACATTCAATTGAGACCATAAAAAAAAAAATCCTACTTGGCTGATAGTATCACAAACTAATGAAACACTGGATTAGAAAGTTTGAAACAATGTTTGTTTTAGATTGTACATATTTACCTTTCTTCTTTTATATGCTTTTGATTTGCATTCTGTAAGTGCACAATCATTTGCATCCATTTCCTATCTCTGCAGCATGTGAATTTGTTCTGCTATTATTTTTCACTACATCATAATATTATCAGGTAAATTTATTTCCCTCTGTTACTAGCAATGTACACTGTCTCACACACTATATATTGAGCTTTTGGGATTTCCAGCAGTGGAAGGAAACCTAAATCATAGAACCAATGAATGGTAATAGCTATCACAAACACCTGTACCAAACCTTGGAGTTGTAAGTAACAAAGGACTAACAATGAGGTGGGAAAAAGGGTTGAAAAAGTCAAAGCAAACATTCTCATTAAGTCTCTTTGCTCCACCAGTAAAAAAAGAACGCATTTTCACTCACGGGAGACCTTATAGCACCTTCCAGCAACTAAATGTGACCCACAGGAAAACTGGAGAGGAACTCTTGACAAGGGCATGTAGTGATAGAACATGGGGAAATGGCTTCAAACTGAAAGAGGGAAGGTTGAGATAGGATATTAGGAAGAAACTCTTTACTCTGAGGGTGGTGAGACACTGTCCCAGGTTGCCCAGAGAAGCTGTGTGCCCCATCCCTGGAAGTGTTCAAGGCCAGGTTGGATGAGCCTTGAGCAACCTGATCTAGTGGTAGGTGTCCCTGCCCACAGCAGGAGGGTTAGAACTAGATGATCTCTAAGGTCCCTTCCAATCCAGAGCATCCTATGACTCTATGAGCATGACTAAAGACTTTGCTATACATATTATAGTTTATGTGCAGTGAATCAAGGTTCTCTGCTTTGACTTCCCACCTGGACAGCACTGGCTGGGGACTGACCTATGGACACTCACACAAAGTTATTGTGATATCAAGTGCATAGTGCTCACCAGAGAAGGAAGCCCTTAGGCACTGCACATTTGTTCCTTTCTCACTGTACAGCACCATCCCTTGGCAGATACACCAGAAGTGTTTCCCTGGGGGACAATGCCACAGTGCTGCTATATGTAGGACAATTAGTCTTGCTCCAAGCCTCCTGGCAGGGATTTTGTCTGAGGTCACAAGTTGGTCTCTGAAGTGGAGTTAGACTACAGGAGAGTAAGTAAGTGTGGCTCAGTTCTCCATGCCACAATCTAAGTATAAAAACCCACATTCTTTACCCTGCAAAACACCCTTCTGTACATTTAACCTTTCCAGTTTTGTAACTGGTGAGCAAATAAAAAGACCTTACACTTTTTCCTATCAGGAAAAACCTTGCTAAATCCTACCCTGAACTGAGATGCCATCTTTCCAGTTTTGTAACTGGTGAGCAAACAAAAAGACCTTACACTTTTTCCTATTAGGAAAAACCTTTGCTAAATCCTGCCCTGAACTGAGATGTCACGAGTCCCTGGTGTTGATGTACACCATTTGCTGCAAAGTGAAAGACTCATGAAACCACAGCCTATTTTTTATGGACATTATGCATCCAGAGATTAACGCATCAGGTCTTAAATTTCTATTAGCTTGTTGTTAAAGACTGTGACAGGCTTATTTCCTCCCTAGTTTATCTAAAGAATTAAAGGTGGCAAACCCAATGAGTTCCTGTTCTCTGACCAGCCATTAACTTGATTTACAATGAAGTCATACAGTGCCTGATTTACAACAAAGTTGTATCACCAAATCTCTGAAAAATACATACAATTAACCAATGATTTACACCTCTGCAAGCACAGGGGAAAGAAGATCATAATCTTTTCTCATGCCTGTTTCCCTTCCAGCATGATCAGACCTCAAAAAATGAAGACTAAGCTGATGACATGTGCTTCAACAGTTGTTTGATGCTTTTTAATCAGTGTGCTGGTTTTGACTGGGATGGAGTTAATTCCTTCTCAGTAGCTGGTACAGTGCTGTGTTTGACTGCTGACTGGGAGATATGGAGAACAACCCTGAGTGAATGTGCCTGTCACTCCTGAGTTAGATATGTGCTAGGCAAGCCCAGCAGCTGAAGTCTTTACATGGAAAAGGATTTTACATTGGATTATCTCACCATACCTTGACTCTCTTTAGAGCTGCAATGGTGAACTTACAAGCCTTTTAGCTATATACAAAGGAAAAAAATGATAGCTGTCTCCTTTTTTTCCTCAGGGTTGGACATTTTTCTCCACTGCTACAGAAAACACCAAATTTTATTCCCTTGGGACAGACTCCTTTAATAAGAACTGGTGTGAATGCAGTGCACAAAACTGAAATCTTTTTACAGTTGAAAGCAGCAAACCCCCAAAATCAATATGATATTTATAGTGTCTTCATGATAGCTACATAACAATCATTTCACCTCCTGGGAAAACCCTAATAGTTATGAAAGAATACAAGAATAAGTTAGCTTTTGAAAAATTAAGCATACTAGTAAGCCTTCCTTCTAGCTAAGGAAAGCAACACTATATTCCAACAGGCTTTCCTTAAAAAACTAAATCAGCTAAAAGGAATAATCAGTGCTTGCATCACTGTAATATTCTTGAACAGAAACGGAAGGACAGAACAGTCTGGGACATGAAATGCTGACAGATGAATACTGTTGCTTATAAAACTATGAATGCCAAAAGTCTCTCTTTGCAAAATGCTATAGATTTTGTTACAAAAGTAATGTTGCTAAGAGGACTGGA
>NW_008692985.1:2820-14876 GCF_000695815.1 Acanthisitta chloris | reverse complement strand
CCCCAGGGAGGCTGTGGCTGCCCCAGCCCTGGCAGTGTTCAAGGCCAGGTTGGATGAGCCTTGAGCAATCTGATCTAGTCAGGAGGTGTCCCTACCCATGGCAGGGGGTTGGGGCTGGATGATCTGTAAGGTCCATTCCAACCCCTAAATTTCTATGATTCTATAATATTTATACCTTATATTATGACCTGACCTTAAATAAAATGACATAATGACATAGCAAATTAACTATCATACAATTGCTTTGAAAATAATTGAAGACAGGTACTGGTTTTTTTTTAAAACCCAGGAATTATTGATACACTGTATGCACTTTTCAAGGTCAAAATATTTCCTTGGTTTGTTATACAATTTGCCTCTTTTAGTAGGACTTCTATGTCATTAGCTGACAAAAGTTGCTGGTTTTGAGAATAACCTCTTGAGATGTGATTTCCTTTCTCTAGTGAGTACAGACGAAACAGAGAAAAAAATAGACTAAATAGATTCTCAAAATGCCTTGAATTCTCACAGTTAACTTCTCAATACTGTGTGCCTTCCTTCTGTACAGTAGGAATGGTAATATCAGCTTTACAAAGCATTGGAAAATCTGAGTATATTCACAACATTTTCAGACCATCAGAAGAAAAACTACAGAAACCTCTTCAATGAAAGGAGGAAGGAGGAGATCTATCTATGCAAAGAATAGTATCAGGGTAAAGGAGAAAAAGGAAGCAATAGGACTCATGGGCTGTGAAAGATGAGAGTGGTTAGAGAAATTATCTGAAAATTTTGAAACAGAAGCAGTTGACATGCTAAAATGTTTTCATTTATGTAATATCTACAGACTGGAATCTGATTCTAAATAAATTATATATTCAACAGAATTAATTAGCTAATTGAGAAGTAGTTAGAGCAATGATTTATTTTTTTTCCTAAGTGTTTCATGGCATTTTATTTGTAATTTTCAAAATAGATGTTCCAGATCACAGAATTATAGAATATTGGAAGGGAGTTGGAAGAGACCCTTGAGGACCATCTAGCCCAACCCCTGGCCCTGCACAGGACATCCCTGACAATCACACCCTGTGCTGAGAGCATTGGCCAAACACCTCTGGAGCTCTGTCAGCCTTGGGGCTGTGCCCACTGCCCTGGGAGCTGTTCAGTGCCCAAACACCTCTGGGGGAAGAACCATTTGCTAATCTCCAGCCTAACCCTCCCCTGACACAACTTCAGCCCATTCCCTGGGTCCTGTCCCTGATTGCCAGGGAGAAGAGGTCAGTGCTGCCCCTGCACTGCCTTCCCTGAGGAAGTTGTATCCAGCCATGAGCTCTGTCCTCAGTCTCCTCTTCTCCAGGTAGAACAGATGAAATGTACCTCTGGGGGAAGAACCATTTGCTAATCTCCAGCCTAACCCTCCCCTGACACAACTTCAGCCCATTCCCTGGGTCCTGTCCCTGATTGCCAGGGAGAAGAGGTCAGTGCTGCCCCTGCACTGCCTTCCCTGAGGAAGTTGTATCCAGCCATGAGCTCTGTCCTCAGTCTCCTCTTCTCCAGGTAGAACAGATGAAATGTGCTGCTCCTTCCCCTGACACAACTTCAGCCCATTCCCTGGGTCCTGTCCCTGATTGCCAGAGAGAAGAGGTCAGTGCTGCCCCTGCACTGCCTTCCCTGAGGAAGTTGTATCCAGCCATGAGCTCTGTCCTCAGTCTCCTCTTCTCCAGGTAGAACAGATGAAATGTCCTCAGCTGCTCCTTGTATGACTTCCCCTCAAGGGCCTTCACCACCTTTGTTGCCTCCTTTGAATGCTCTCTAGTAGATTTTTATCTATCTTTCTTATATTGTAGTAGTCAACACTGCACACAGCATTCAAGGTACACCAGCTCAGAGCAGATCAGGACCATCACCTCTCTCAAACAGCTTGCAATGCTTTGCCTGATGCCTCCCAGGACACATTTGGCCCTCCTGGCTGCCTGGGCTCACTGTTGACTCAATATATCTTCCCACCTACAGAATTCTGATAAGTTTTATCATGTTAGAAGCCAAGAAAAATTGAAAACAATCAGATCATCAAAGAACTAATACCTACAATATGCAGTCTAATGTATTTCAGTGCTCCTCTGCTTTGAAATAACAAAAAGAGTTCAGCTGGCCTGTTGCCAGCTTTGTGTTCTAGCTGTGCAGTGGTTTTCACATGAAGAATTTGGCAAAGGTCAAACAACTGTCCAGTAAGGAGATGCTGAATATTGAGTGCTATGTGTCAATTGAAGGCTGCATGCAAAATTTCGAAATTTGGATTTATTTTTTTTTAATGCTGGCTATAAGCTGAATTCCTTTAGAGCCTTTGATAATCCAGCAGAGCCTTTTCACTACATTTTGCTGAGTCTATTCTAATTCTCACAGCCTAACATGAGACTCATATTTCAATTAAGTTCACATATCTTCATAATGATGTGACAGAAAACATCTATTAATTCATTTGCAAATGGAATCTCTTTTTGCTTTGAATTAGATGTAATTATTATATATTTATGGCAAGGTTTAAAAATGAAAGGCAAAGCTATTTATCATTCTTCCTCCATACCACCAGAAGCTAGGAGAGAAAGTATACATGAATACCCAAAGGGAAGAAATTAAATTTAGAAATGTATAGCAAATCCTAACAAGATATGGTTGTCTAATGAGTCTAGCTGCCTGTTTGAGCTCAGATGCAGTTAAGGACAAACATACTTGAAATGAAGTCGAATCCCAAATGTACTTAATCACATCTGAAAGGGATGAGCTACAGGAACCATACAACCAAATATGGTCAAAACGGGAGTGGTTGATTAGAATAAAAGACTCAGTAAGTCTCTCTAGCCCAGATTTCTCCATGGGTTGAAGGGATGGGCAGAGCCAAACCAACTGAGATTCAACAAGGGCAAGTGCAGGTCCTGCCCCTGGGAAGGAATAACCCCAAGCACCAGCACAGGTTGGCATGACCTGCTGGAGAGCAGCTCTATGGAGAAGGACTTGGGGGTCCTGAAGGACAACGAACTGTCCATGAGCCAACAGTGTGTCCTTGTGGCTGAGAAGGCCAATGGAATCCTGGGATGCATTGGGAAGAGCATTGCCAGCAGGTCAGGGAGGTGATCCTGCCTCTCTGCTCAGCCCTGGTGAGGCCACACCTGGAGGATTGTGTCCAGTTCTGGGCTCCTCAGGGCCAGAGGGACATGGAGCTCCTGGAGCAGGTCCAGGGGAGGGCAAGGAAGATGCTGAAGGGACTGGAGCACCTCAGTGATGAGGAAAGGCTGAGGAAGTTGGGGCTGTTCAGGCTCAAGAAGAGACAACCGAGAGGGACCTCATTAATGTGTTCAAGTCCATGAATGGGAAGTGCCAAGAGGATGATCAGACTCTGCTCAGTGGGGAAACCAAGAAAACAAGAGGGAACAGCAAAAACTGATGCCCAGGAAGTTCCACCTGAACATGAGGAAGAACTTCTTTGCTGTGCAGTCACTGAGCACTGAACAGATTGCCCAGAGGGGTCATGGATTCTCCCTCACTGGAGATATTCCAGAACCCTCTGGACACAATCCTGAGCCATGTGCTCTAGGGTGGCCCTGCTGGAGCAGAGAGGTGGGACCAGATGACCATTGTGGTCCCTTCCAACCTCACAGATTCTGTGATTTTGTGATTCTATGACCAGGTCTACATCACCTTCACCTGAATTACATCTCTCAGAACTTATCTGTTTAATTAAATAACTAGAAACATTTTGAAATTTGCTTCTAAAAGAAGGCCTATGACCACAAACCTGGTTTTATTAAGGGATTTTAGAAGCTGAGACTTAATGGTGCATTATTGCTTTATCAGTTTTTTCAACATAAAAGTTACAGAAAGTTGCTCTGTAAATTGGCATATGAAGCATAATTACTTTTCCATCCAATTGTTTGTATTATGTTAAAAAGCTTTTTTTCAGTTGAAATCATTGAGTATTCTGCCCTAATGTGCTGTCTTCCTACAAACAATCAATTCCAAATGAGATGGAAAGCTGGAAACATTCACAGGAGTGATCCTTCTGCTTTGTAGTTCCTTCCTGTCTACTTCAATGAACAATGATACAATAATTGCTTTTATAGATATTTTTTTAACGGTTCCAAATTGTACAAACATAAAACAGGATTAAGTAATCAGAAGGCATAAAAATCTCCATCTCTTCTTTCCTTTTTCTCTCAGAATTCCTTTGTGGGATCAGGAGATTTTAAAATCACCACTGTTTATATCCAAATCATTAAGAAATAACCTAGAGTCAAAATCTCACCACACAGAACTAAAATTTAGGAGGTTTTTTTTGTTTACAATCAAGTCTTAACTTAATTCTGGGGCATTACTTCTTAAATAAGTGACAGAAGCACTTTTTCTTCGCTAGATATTGTATTTTGAGGTTGAAGTCTGGAAGAGGAGTAAGAAAGAGGACCAGGCAGCTCTCTATATAATAACCTTGACTATCTACATCTCCCTACAAGATGACAAGACTCATAAAGATCAGGAAATGGGATTAAAAAAAAGTGATCTGTTTCTGCTATGGCATCATAGAATCATCAAGGTTGGAGGAGACCTCTGAGATCATTGAGTCCAACCATTAACCTGTCACTGCTGGAACCCCTAAACCCTAATCCAGATCCTCCAGTGCCAGATCCAGACACCTCTTCAACACTTCCAGGGATCTCCACTCCACCACCTCCCTGGGCAATCTATTCCAGGGCCTAAACACCCTCACAGTGGTTCAGTTCTCCTCTGAAGTAAGAAATCATGCCACACTTTTCAAAAGAAACAACAGAAGTTGCTGTAAAGGGAAATAGTTGGGTGATTCTGCTACCTGGACTCACACCTTGGTCACTAGTTAAAACTAGCAGTTTATGAGGAATGAAGCATTAGTAGCTCCCTGGGCAATCTATTCCAGGGCCTAAACACCCTCACAGTGGTTCAGTTCTCCTCTGAAGTAAGAAATCATGCCACACTTTTCAAAAGAAACAACAGAAGTTGCTGTAAAGGGAAATAGTTGGGTGATTCTGCTACCTGGACTCACACCTTGGTCACTAGTTAAAACTAGCAGTTTATGAGGAATGAAGCATTAGTAGGTGCACCACAGGGTGGAGGATAAGACATTGGCAAGGCCAACTTCTGCCTCATATGGGCTAGTCTTCAAATTTTTCTTGAATATTTTTTCTTGTCCTCTTTTTCTGTGAAAAAGTCAAAGTACATCTGGAATAACGATGTGAAAGGATGTAATCGATATTCTTCAGGGCTACTTTTTCCTCACTCTTTTCAAGTATAAAAAAACTTGAAAAACACAGAGTAGGACTATCAGGTCAGGTCAAAAGTCCATGTACTCCAGGATCCCATGAGACACTGCAGTCATTGGCTCCTCACCCACTTTAACACATGGTCTGCTGCTCTGAGCAAGAATTGCATGGTCAGATGTCTATTACACTATGTGTTTAAATCTTTTTGCTCTGCTTACAGTCCTGTTTATTGTTCTCCACATCCTGGATGCATTCAATAAAGAGCTGCAGAGCTTTGTTCAGGCACAGCTTTCATTTCAAGAAGACTGGCAATGAGACAAGAGTCTCCACAAAACCAGGCTGAAAACTTTTCTTGAAACAATCTTCTGGGACTCTTTATGTCCTTGGGCAGGATTTCTGTGTGTAAGTGGGAGATAATGCAGACTGAAGAGATCTCTTTTAAAAGTTTTACTAATTTTCATTAGGCTGGTTCACATGACTTCTCGGGGCCCCTCACTGGAGGATTTTAACCATACTGTGGTATTTTGCACTACAGTGATCACAATGCTAATCTCTGTAATTCCACATTTGGGAATCCACTTTTCAAAGCATAAACAACTGGCACTGACTACACAAAGAACACTTTTCCAGAGGGAATGCAATGGTAGAGACACAGGGAAGCATCATAAGCCAAAAAATGGGGAAAAAATAACTATTTAATAGCACAAGGAAAAATAAACCATTTTCAGTTTCCTTCCCATGTGCTGTAGAATCTGCATGAATAAAATATATGTGACTAATCTTTTGTGAGGGAGAAAACTTTGCCCCTTTGATCAAACTCAACCATCCAGATAAAGCCAGTCTGAAAAAAATCCCCTATACCTTTAAAGAAAGGTAATTCCTAAGGGTCTTTGAGCCTGATAAATGCCAAGAGCTCTGAGATAATAGTGCAGATGTGTTGTAATGCTGTTTAATGGCATTTGCTGTTAACATTATTCATCCAAGGATGCTATTGACTTGTAATTCCTAGAAAAGGTGATCTTTCATAAAACCTGTATTACTGAAATCCTTTTAGCATCACACAGATTGCAGGTGACTTCATGGGACCTGTTAATGCCTCAAGTGACAAAATGCTACAGCACCTGACTAAATTTAGAAAAGGAGACAAGACCTGTAATCACTGTCCCTGCAAAGAGAAAACGCAGGCACTGTGCCAGTTCTTGCATTAACTGTCCAAAATCTATGAAGATATTTCTTCCACCTCAATTAATTTACACTGTGCTATTAATAATGGCATTAACTCCTGCACTCTTGATTTCAGGGTGCAAACCCATTAATGCTAGAACACTCCAACATAAAAGCTTCTAGAAATATGGCAAAATTATGAAATGCATATTTAGAAAATGTACCAAGGAGGTGAAGTCTGGGTAAGGCACTTATGATGTTTGCAATGCTCCCACGTGTCTTCTGAAACATAACACAGAGGGTCACTGAAGAACTTTACAAAGCCAGAAAATTGCAAGATCATGAATTTTTTGGCCCACACCAGAAAGTAACAGCATTGCAATGAATGTAGTAACCCCTCTTAACCTTGTTTTTTATGATGCTCCCTACTCTTAGTACTTTCATGTAAGAAGTACTATAGTTTCATTTGCATATTGCTCATTTCTTCCTCTAGTTTGAAACGTGACATACTTTTAGCCCTTCAAAAACCATCCTGTGTGTTACAGAATACTTAGAGGACCTCAGACCAAAGGGAAAAAGTCTCTGATTAAGTGACTGTGTCATGCTGTGTTCTTTTGAAAATTGTAGGAAATTGTTATAGTAAACTTATGAAATGCAAGAGTTCAAGATTGTGGTACTGGAAACAGTTACTCCTACATCACAAAAAGCTGAGTTTTCTGATTGAGATTCCTTTTGGTTAAATATGCCTCAGCAAGGAAAGCTTTTACAAACATCAGCAATGTTTTACAAACATCAGGTCCAACCATTAACCTGTCACTGCTGGAACCCCTAAACCCTAAACCAGATCCTCCAGGGTCAGATCCAGATGCCTCTTCAACACCTCCAGGGATGGTGACTCCATCACCTCCCTGGGCAATATCCCAGTGCCTCAACACCCTCACAGGGAAAACATTTCTCCTCACATCCAATCTGACTCTGCCCTGGCTCAGCTCAAGGCCATTCCCTCTAGTCCTCTCCCTGCAGCCATGGCAGGACACACATCCCCCACCTCTCTCCAACCCTGGCAGGGAGTTGCAGAGAGCCAGGAGGCCAGCCCTGAGCCTCTTCTCCAGGCTGAACAAACCCAACTCCCTCAGCCCTTCCTCATCCCACAGGTTTTCCAGCCCTTTGCTGCCCTCGTTGCCCTTGGCTGGACTCGCTCCAGTGCCTCAATGGCCTTTGGGCAGTGAGGGCCCAAAGCTGAGCACAGCACTGAGCTGGGACCTCACCAATGCTTCACTGAAGTTCCTTTGTGTTTAACAAACACTTGTTCCCTGCAACAGGTTATGCAAGATTGGGTTGGGCTCTTTTACACTTCCACACTTACAAAATCTCTCAGGACCCTTTAACCTCAGCACCCCAGAGGCTAATCATTCTGAAAGGCATGAGGAGGATGGAGGAGAGAGGGTTATGGAAAATGCTATTCTTTCTCTCACATTTTTTACTCTGGACAGTTGACTAATCAATGTTCCATCTAGTCTACCCAGTCTTCATGTCTAAATACAGAAGAGCTGTAGAGTGCATATATTGTTTCTATGATACTTTGTACCCTCAGCATGTTTTCCACAACTTCTTGAGACCCATCTGGAGGATCAGTGAGATTACTACTACTTTCAGTACAATGCACTAGAGGCTGAAGTACCTGCTACAGTGACTTAATCCCTACAAGTATTCATATGTGTGAGTGCTGGCTGACATCAGGAAGGGCAGTGAAAGGTGATGGAAAGAAGAGAGAATTTTAAAGAAGTTGTGTATTCTGCATATTATTAATACCACATGCTCCAAGTCTCCTCCTCTTTCTTTAAGGCAAGGTCAAAGGAAACTGCTGCCCAGGGATCATATATGGACTGCAACATCATTCTAATGGTTTACAATCAAAAGCAGTTTTCCCCATATTAATATTGTACAGCATTAAGAGGACTACTAACATGATTCATCAAAGGGAATTTCCTGGCCCACTCAGCCAGGAAAAGATTTCCCATTTGGGCTTTAAGTGTTCTCAGAGTTTTGACAAATCATGTAAAACATGCAACCTTAATTCCTTATGACTCATCAAAAGAAAACTACATCCACTTTAATTCTGTAGGGAAGCCTCAGTTCAGGGATTTACTGGGCTTCTTTTTCCTATTTAACACCATTAATTTCATTCATCTGAACATTTTAGAGAAGTGCTTTTTACAGAACACCTATACATTCATTCCTTGCTCATTGTTCATCATTAAACCGTTTCACCATCATCTCAAGAGTATTAAAACTTCACAATGCCACACTCCTGGCAGAGTCTTTGGGAACATTCATTCTGGAATACCTGTAGTGTATTTTCAACCAGTAGGAGAAGCATCATTGTAGTAGCAGTAGAAGCAGTAGCAGTAACAGTGGTTGCAGTCAAAAGGAAACTTTTAAATGTGGCCTAGAATTACAAGGAGAAGTTGATCCTTGAGCTAACTCTGTAAATCACAGTAGAATTACATTACTGTAGAGTTAAGCTTGCACAGATTCAGAAGCAGAAATTACTAAAATCATAGAATCCTAGAACCATCAACCTCTAAGAACATCAAATACAACTATTAACCTGTCACTGCTCAAACCCCTAAACCAGATCTTCCAGTGCCAGATCCAGATGCCTCTCAAACACATCCAGGGATGGTGACTCCACCACCTCCCTGGGCAATATCCCAGTGCCTGAACACCCCAACAGGGAAAACATTACTCCTAACATCCAATCTGACTCTCCCATCTTATGACCATTCCCTCTAGTCCTCTCCCTGCAGCCATGGCAGGAGAGACCATCTCCCATCTCTCTACAATCCCCTTTCAGGTAGCTGTAGAGAGCCATGAGGTCACCCCTGAGCCTTTTCTCAAGGCTGAACAAAATGTCACAATCCAAAACCAGGAAGAAGTATTTGCATGCATGTCTTATTTATAAACAGGAAAACCTATGTGCTTACTTCATTACAAATGCAACCTTCAATCTGATATGCTGGTTTTCCTAGAACACAGTATTACCAAACCAGAAAATCAGTATCTATATGGATATTATTTGGTTGCTCTGACTGGAGCTTCAGGACAATTACAAAGCTTAGCAAAGACCTCCTGACCCTTCCTTGAGGCTCTCTGCAGTTTTTCCAATTTCATTTTGGTTTGCTGATTTGCTCTCTATAATCAGCACTCCCAAATTCCATGAAAGAGCAATGCAACACATGCCTCAGAGCAGTTTGCACTATCTATAGCACACTGCTGCTTACCTGTTTGACAGCATAAAGGAGGCGACTGTAGCAGTACATCATGACCAGCACAGGGATGACCAAGCAGAAGACGAAGAGACAGATGATATAGGATGTGGACTCAGCTGACTCTGAGGACCAGCGTACTGAACAGCTTGTACCTGCACCTTCTATGCCATAACTGCTCCAGCCAACCAAAGGTGGCACAGTCCAGACCAGGGAATAAATCCAGGAGCCACCGACTGCCAGCACTGCCTTCCGGTAGTCATCGCTACGTTTGTGGCACAGGGTGAGGGTGCTGTAGCGCTCGTAGGACAGGACAGCCAGGGAGATCAGGGACACAATGCCTGCAACAGACCAAACAATGCAAATGCTGATTTTCACTATCATACAATCAACCAGGTTGGAAAAGACCTCAAAGATCATCAAGTCCAACCCTACCATCATTACTAGACCATGGCACTAAGTGCCACATTCAGTCTCAGCTTGAAAACCTCCAGGGATGGTGAATCCACCACCTCCCTGGGCAGCACATTCCAATGTCTGATCACTCTCTCTGGAAAAAATCTCTTCCTAATCTCCAACCTAACCCTCCCCTGGCAGAGCTTGAGTCTGTGCCCTCTTGTCCTGCTGCTGGTTGCCTGGGAGAAGAGACCAACCCCCCCCTGACTCCAACCTCCTGTCAGGGAGTTGCAGAGGGTGAGAAGGTCTCCCCTGAGCCTCCTCTTCTCCAGGCTGAACACCCCCAGCTCCCTCAGCCTCTTCTCATGGCACTTGTGCTCCAGTCCCTTCACCAGCCTTGTTGCTCTTCTCTGGACCTGCTCCAGCACCTCAATGTCCCTCCTGAGCTAAGGGGCCCAGAACTGCACACAGTGCTCAAAGTGTATTATGTTGTGTGGTATCAATTTTAAACCCCAAGAAAGAACATGAATTTCTGGTTATTGCATATTTGAAAACCAGGTGAAAACTATTTCCATTATTCTCTGTGTTAATCCTCACTGGACCTGGTTGCTCTGTCCATCATATCAAATTTTGTTTAACTCAGGTTCAGCTTCTATTGGAAGATTTTTATACTTGAGGCATATTCCTCTTCTAGTCAGGTTTTTGGATTTAACAGTTTTAGTATTACCCAGGGGAAATTCGTTTTCTAACTGAACTAATAAAATGGTGAAAGATTCTCTTGATATGAACTATTCAATTTTTAACATCCATGAGCACTTTCAAATATTACCTTGACTTTTAGACATGAAAAAAAAGCAGCTATATATATAAGACTGGAAGCCCCAAAATGAAAGAAGTTTTTTCACTTCTGTCCCTCCAGCTAGGTGTACCTTCCATTCTGATTGCTCCGAAGTGGAAACAACAGGAAGCCACACCATGTCTGTGATATGGCAGGTCACAACTTTATTTCCATGTACATAATGTATGTTAAAAAGTGATATAAGTTAATATTGAGCCTTAAGTGTCTGGGACCAGTTATATCTGCCAGTTGCCCAGGGAGGTAGTAGATGCCCCAACCCTGACAGTGTTCACAGCCAGGTTGGATGAAGCCTTAAGCAACCTGGTCTAGTAGGAAGGTGTCCCAGCCCAGGGCAGTGAGTTGGGACTAGATGATCTGTAAGGTCCATACCAACCCCTAAAATTCTATGATTCTACGGTTTTAAAATCTGGAGTGTAGGACAATTCCATTCTCTTTTTCAAGAAAAATTCTATGATTCTATGGTTTTAAAATCTGGATTGTAGGACACTTCCATTCTCTTTTTCAAGGTTTGTGATCCCAACCCCCTCTGTAAAGCTTTATGACTTTCTTCCCATTGCAGATTCTTAGTCATGACTCAGTGGAGTGGTGGTTTTTTGTTATTTTCTATGTCTTTTTCCTCCTTGAAGCTTTCTTACAGTTCTTGGTGACACAACACTGGATACCACTTCCCAGGATTTCTGACAGAAGGAACTTGTTTGGAGAACTTAAAAGCATATTTTCCAATGGTTTCCAGTCCTCTTTTTTTTTGTCCTTTAGGCTGAAAAATCTGAATAGATCTATGTCAGTCCAGCTCTTTCCAGGACTTTTTAAATTGATCCTTATCATTAGCAACTGTCAACTATACAGCAGCACTGAGAGATTAAGGTGCCAGAATTCTGATTTTGAATGGTACCTACTCCCAGGAAATCTGTTAACTGAAAAGGTTATCTTCAGGAGAATCCACAGCTGAAATCCATTTTCCCCATTTAACAGTCCATTTCTTCTATAATTCCTTCCCAGCCACGGAATGGAGATGAGTCAGTGACTCCACTGGGAATAGAACTACACTATCCTGTACCTGGGCAAAACACCCCCCACACATACCCACACAGGGCTCAGTAGGATTTT
>NW_008692985.1:0-2752 GCF_000695815.1 Acanthisitta chloris | reverse complement strand
CAGTGACTCATTTCCTAGTTAGCTGGATGCAGGCACAGCTATTCCTGCCATCCTGACAATAATTTGCAATTGCTTTGTGCAGAGCTGGGTACTGCAAAGGACCCAGGGGGACTGCAGGCACTGCTGGCTGCAATAGGATGCCTTATTTCTCAGGGGAAGAAAGGGCAAAAGGGTGTGAGGAGAAGGTAACTTTAGAAGAAAAAAAAAAAAAGACTTAAAAAAAAAATATCTTTCTTGTTAGAAGCATCTACTAAATTATTTTCTGTGCCTTACTGGGAAGTCAGTCCTAAAAAGCAGATACACTTAGAGCTGTAACAGCTCCACTAAATTCAACTGACTTATAAGCCTGTTTTAAGGCTGGGCTATTTTTGAGGCAGTGGAGTCCTTCTGATCATCCCTCATCTAATCTGATTTCCCACATAACACTGCTCTTGAAAGCCCTTGGACTCAAGAACAAAGAATCTACTGCTCTCTTCTTGCTTCCAGCCCTCACTTATTTATCTTCACTTTCTTAGCACTGCCTCTTTCCATGCTTTTATCTGCTTGACTAAACAGCTTCTCACTATCAGAAGCATTTAGCTTATGTAGGTACCTAAGGCAAAAATCCAGATTTTATATTTGTAACTTAGGCTTTGGTAAGGTGATATAGATCTATTTCTGTATTTTAGTTTAGACCATCATGGATTATGAGAAAACTCTTGGGAAGAAGAAATCTTTCTGCTACCAGCTGAGTGCTCTAAAACGAGGATAGAGTCATCAAGTCTGGAGGAGACTTTAAGATCATAAGTCCAACCATTAACCTGTCACTGCTGTAACCCCTAAGCCCTAAACCAGATCCTCCTTGCTCTACCTCTGATGGCAATTGAGGCCACATTTCCCCTGTTTTGATGAGATGGCAAGTGAGATGCAATTTTGTTGAGAATATCATAGAATCATAGAATTTAGGGACTGGAATGGACATTAGAGATCAGCTAGTCCCAACCCCCTGCCCTGGGCAAGGACACCTCCCACCAGAGCAGGTTGCTCAAGGCTCATCCAACCTGGCTGTGAACACTGCCAGGGTTGGGGCAGCCACAGCCTCCCTGGGCAACCTGGGACAGTGTCTCACCACCCTCATGGGAAAAAAACCTCTTCCTAAGATCTAGCCTAAATTTCCCTTCCATAAATTTGAACCCATTGCCCCTTCTCCTGTCCCTGCAGCTCCTAACACAGAGTCCCTCTCTGGCTCCTTGTAGGCCCTTCAGATATTGGAAAGTTGCTCTGAGGTCTCCACACAACCTTCTCTTCTCCAGGCTGAACAGCCCCAATGTCCTCAGCCTGTCTTCGTAGGGGAGCTATCCTACATTCCTGGATCTGCAGTGTTGCCTACAAAACCCAGATGGGGTGTTCAGACTTCCCTAGCCCAGGGCTTTGCTTCTGGATTGCTACTTTCTCCATTGGACTCTCAGGTCAAGTTGCTGCCAGCTCTGCCTATTCATCCCTTTGGCTCTGATACTGCCCAGCAGCTTCTTTTGGTGTTTATTGTCATGATTTATGACATTTGTTTACACCTCTTCTTCTTTTCACCTAGTCCCTAATGCAAGGAAGATGCTTAGATTTTTCATGCTGGTGTTTATGATGGATGGCTTTAAGGAGCAGATCTGAAGGCAACTGATCATGAATGCATGCCTACTTGCTTTGAGATGAAGAAAAGTCCTGTCTTAAACTGACATAGAATTAATGCTCAGTTATTAAATTAGGACCATGGTGATGTCAGTCAAGAATAAATCCCATCTTGTCAATCAGACAAAACCACAAAAGTCGCCTTTAAATTATAGAAAATAATTTTTCTTCTCTGTGCAGAAGAAAACTGGAGACTCTTAATTATACATCTTGTCAGGAGCCAATTCATCTTCACTCATCTTTTATTCTTGAGTTCCACTGCCATGACACAAACTACACTCTGGAGGACAAGAACTGTGCTATGTAGAATCCCAGACCACAAAACTTCAGGGAAAAAAAACCCCAATATTTTTCTTTTTTGGCACAGTAAGACTTCTAAGCCTGAACTTTTAAATTGCACTAAAATTAATATCACTGATGCAGTGGCTTCTAATACTTTGAAGACAACAAGGGAAAATGAAGAAAACAGACAGGGTAGTTCATAAGAGATAATAAAAGCATTCAACATTCTTCATGTAGTTTAAATTTACTAAGCATGGCTAACTTAGAAAAACTGCAGTTACTTTGTAAGAATAGAACTGGTGCTTTGAAAGACAAAAGGGATGAAATTAAGAGCCAAAATAAGAATAAAAATTAAACGAGTAGCTTTTTCCAACAGTGAGATAGTTTTGGTTGAATCAGCTGTGAGTGATGAAAACACCTATCACCCAGGTGAGGAAGAAACAGGAATATAACAGAGGCCACAGCAATCCTCTGTCTACTTTGTGTGATCCTAACACAGAAGTCAAGACTGGTCAAAACCAAACCAGGATGCACATAAAGAAATAACCTTTTGTCAGCGTTGTGGTAGATCAGACCCAATGCCTGTGGTTGCTAAGAATATCCTCAGCTCTTTAATTGAAAAAGAAAAAATAAAAGCAAAGTTTTTTTAAATCTCACCCTTATTAGTTCAATAGTTGAATCCTAGGAATAGAACCCTGCCATTTGAACAATTCCAGCAGATACACAGGCCTAATTTGTTGGACTGTAACAACATAAATTCACACAAAGGCTAAACCAGGTTTGGTGTTCAGTATTTACAGAATCACAG
>NW_008692984.1:30110-74357 GCF_000695815.1 Acanthisitta chloris | reverse complement strand
GGCGAGTCGCGCTGCTGTGCGGGTGCACGTCCCACCGGATCGCATCGCCTGCTTTACACTTATAGTAATCCCGTGCTTTTTGGGCTCAGGCTTGCTTTCCCCCCCCACACACCCCTTTTGTTTTCTCTTTTGTGTTTTTTTTCCCCTCTGATGTGCTTGGAAACGCACAGCCGCGGCTGTGCAGACCTGATGTGCCCCGCGGGCTCCTCCGGCGCTCGGGGGCAGGAGGAGCACCGGGAACACACGTTTGTCCAGGTCCCGCAGCTCCCGCCGGCGTCTGTTCTCCGCAGCCGCAGGAAAGTTTTGCACACAAAGGGAAGTGCAAGCTTGCTTTTTGCTGGGTCAGGGTAATTCCAAGCTCGGTGAAATGTCTACTACTACAGCCCGGCAAACCCAGTAAAGTGGAGGCAAGGGTTTTAGTCTAGGCATGTTCGTGCACACCTAGAGGAAAATGTCTAAGCTCCCTGCAAACTCTCAACATTTTCCTCTAGGATACCTCTTCCTGGTTGGTTTCCTCTGTGGTGGAAAGACAGTTTCCCGGTGGCCCCATCCTTCCTGGGCTATGCTCAGCATATGTGCAGGGACAGGCTCTGCAGTGTTCTGCCTGGGACATCGAGCTTAGGGTCAGGGTGAGAAACCTCAGCATCCCGTTGGTCATCCTTGAGCAAGACGGACTGGCACATCTGAGAGGATGCAGATCAAGGAAGGTCTGCAAAGAGGAGGCTGGAGGGGATCCACTGTGGCCCAGAGGGGTGAGGAAACTAGGAAGAGAAGCATTGAACTGAAGGAGTGCCAGGGCTGCTCAGCAGTGTGGGAAAGCCAGAGCCCTGCAGGGACAGACCCTTCCCTCCCTATTTCTGTACTGGGTAGGGTGCTCTGATCTTGGGATATGCTAAGCACCCACAGGTTTCCTGAAATCAAAAAAAAAACCCACTGATGGTGCTTGAGATTTTGTAAAGTCAGTCCCAGATCTTTAGTCAGACTCTCCCAAGAGCTGAGGTAGGGGAGGATTGCCTTGCATTAATAAAAGTTAGGGTCTGCCTACATTCACTGAACTAACAGGAAGATACAATGTCAATGAACCTGTTTTCCCAAAAGGGCTTGAAATAGGGTTTGGTCCAATTCCATGGTTTTATTTTGTGGTGCCTCCTTGTGGTGCCTGGTAATTGGTTGGAATCTTTAGGCTATACTGCATTAAAAATAATAGTACAGAGCTCTCTACATTCTTCTGATATCTTTGATAGGCAGAGATTTTATAATCCTGCCTTCTAATACAGTGTGATATTACTTTCACTTCTGCTCGACATTTCTGGCTTAATTTAGTTGTTCTTAAGTTGGCAACTGCCCTCGAGCCTCTGTAGCTCAACATTCTTCCCAAATAGGGCTATGCATCTGAGAGTGATTTAAATTTAAAACACCAATAATAAGAAGAGGAAAACCTAGCACTTCATTCAGTTTTGAAACAGCTTTCCTCTTCTGGAAAGGCTCTTCTGATAAAATTATAGAGCCTCCAAGGACAATGCTCTAGCCTAGAGCACTGCTGTTGTCCATGTCGTGTAGCACAGACAAGTATGAGAATGGGTGGTGAGTTCTGGCCACCCTACTAATGTCACTGTTTATCCTCATTATAAAATATTTGTGTTCTGTGCACAGCTTTTGCTGTTGTCCTTCTCCATTAATTCTGGGTTATTATTCATCAGTAGTCATCGTTTTCCTCTTTGTTTTGCCAAGAAGATGCTTTTCTCCTCCCTCATTTGTTTTCTTCCATTGTGCTTGCTTGTTTCTTACTCATTTATATAGTACTGCTGCAAGTGGTCAGCAAAATGCTCACCCAGGGCATGACAGGTGTAACTGTGGTGACTACATCTGATTTCCCACAATGTTCACCTGGTCTTCCTGGGCAGGTTCAATAAGCATTTCCCATGCTTTCCTTCAGGGCTTCAGCCTTGGGTTAGGAACAGATGCAGCAAGAAAGTAAAGCCAACTTCCTAATAGTGCACCATGCATCACTGCTGGAGGGGCAGGAGACATGTCCCCACCCAAGCACGGGAACTGATGTTTTCTTTAGGCTGTGCATGCTGGTTTCCAGGATTTGTGTCAGCACAAGGGGTGCTCAGGTTTTAAAAAACTGGTCTCCCTCTCTGCTCTGCCAGGCTGCACATAGCCCCCTGTCACAACTGGGCTCCCACAGGCCCAGGCTTGATGAAAGCAAGACACAGGTTCTACCTAGATCATCAATAAGTACCAGAGTCTTGAAGTGCCAGTCAGAAACATATTGAGAATCATATGCATTATCACATGAACGATCATATCTCACTGCTGTGCTGTCACCCAGAAGCTTGCATTTCATTGTTTATTTTCTCCTCTCCTAACTGGATCTGAAAAGATGCTTATGAGAAGAGATCCTATTTCCTGAAGCTTTTGGCTTCTGTGCAGAGGCAGGCATAAAATTAATTTCTTTCTGCTGGCGTAAGACTGTTAATACTTCTTATATCCAGATTTTGATGTACTAAAATACCCAAATATAGAAACTGCAATGAAAACTGAGCCTATTACTGGTATATTGCTTCACAAACTGCCCGTGTATGGCATAAATGTCCTATAAATAAATTAGAGAGAGAAGACAGACACATAGAAACAAACCTAAGTACCAGAAAGGAAAGTCCTCCTCATACAGTTGGATCTGTCCTGGCCACAGACAACGTGGTGTGGGTTTTGGCTTTTGGATCTTTCAAGTATATTTGAACCTGGGGCTTAGTGCACTAAGCAAATAAACTTCACCTCCGCACTTGACTCAGGTGGTAAGTTGTGTGTAATGGCATCTGTAGCCTCTGGCACTGTGATGAGATTCATACTCATATTTTAAATAATGAAATTCTGAGTCCTTCTGTTTGCAAAGATAACCTTCACTATGTAAATCAACGCAGTGGTATTTTCTTGAGTTTGCCAACAGACAAATAACACTAATGTATGTGTGAATTTTCTCAATGTTAACTTTGAAATACAGCTCAGGCCATTTAAATGCCATCACTTTTAAGTCACTAGTCAAAATAAAATCACCCAGCTTGAGTTACTGAAATGTAATTATATAGAACAGCTGGGCCTGGTTTTGATTTTTACTCTAAGCACCCAGAAAAAGAAACAAGCACAGGAGCTCAATAGGCACAAATACACACGAAGTTTCTCAACCCATACTGGTCAGGCACCGTTGCTGAAAAAATGCACTCAGATCCCTCCAAAGAGCATTTAATTACCCTATGTAGGCAACTGAGATCAAGCAAAAGAGCCCCCTCTAGTCCTCCCTTACACTGTCTCTAGCATTTAATCTCCAGGCACTGCACCCATCCTCACACATTTCAGTTCATGGAGGCAGAACTTGAGGTTGGTGACTCTTCCTCATTCATCTACAAGGAGTTTGCTCTTTAACGATGTTCCTGGAGATACTCCACAGGAAACCACTTCAATCCTGCCCTGTCTCCTCTTCTTCCACGCTGCCCATAATTCTCCTGCTTCGATACAAAGCAGAAGAATCGACTGCTTGTGTGAGAAGGACTCTTGGCTTCTTGTTATTGTGGTTTCTTTCTGAGGCTGCTGGAGTCTGTAATTCACACTAAAATCAGTGCAAATGTCTGTTTTGCTGCCAGAGGATCTGGCTCAGTGATCATCCCTCCAGTTCAGGCTGTCTCCAGTTACATACCTGAAGGGATTTTAACCCACCAGGATCTGTCTGCTATAAAATACATGCAGATCCATTGGGGAATGAGCTGTAAGAAATAACCATGACAGCATGACATAAAGGTACAGCTATCTACCAGGGCTAAAAGTCAATGGCATAACCTTTAGCACCTGTTTGTCATGAAGGAAAAAGACACTGCTTTTAGACTCTGTAGGGATTCAAATGAAAAATGTCTCATGTTCTGTGCTCAGGTCTGGCAGGAGATAAGTCCTTCACCTTCAGATATGGACCTATATCAGGTTTAAAGCTTTGCCCCACTTCAGTGTGTTCAAATCTTTCTGTCTGCTTTAGAGGATAGAATCTGCAAGGGTCTTGTTTCAGGATCCAGAGTTGATTTCAAATGAGTCCTGAGTATCAAGTTTCCAGAAATTAAACACTGAATTCTCTGTTTAAAAGAAAAAAGAGTCTGCACATATTTTAAAGCAACAAGCTACTAATGCAGGAAGCTTAATGGAAACTTGTGCAATGCAGTGAAAAGAAGTAAAACTGCTGAAAATTAAGAATGAAATCTTTTCCTCGTGAAATCAGCATGTCAGCATTGATTTAAGGGGAGCTACAGAGATTTCATCCTGCCAAAGATCTGGTTCTTCTGCATGGCTAATTAATATTTATCTAGGAAAGAAGGTAACATATGCTAAGCCCACTGCCACTATATATAAGCATGCTTTAGTCTTTGTTCCCGGAGGTAATCAGAAGCTAGGAGCTTTTGCTGGCATGCAGATTTGGGCTGCTAATTTAATAAAAAGCATCATCCATTAATTTGAGTCCTTTTAGGATGTTTACCAGTTGACAGTTTCTTCTGCAGTATGAGACTTAATTGCAAAATTTAGTTGTCTATTCTGCTTAGCAAGAGGCTTAGAGAGAGGTGCTTACAACATGCTAAAATTCAAGAAAGAAAGCAATTTTGAAGGCCACAAAGGTCTTGTAGACCTATTTTCATCAGCGGAGTAGGGCAGCAAGACTAAAGCAGTAGTGAGTGGGCGTGGCATCATCCAAATACCAGAGCTTTGCAAGGTCAGGAGGCCCTTTGAGGGATTTGGGGTATGGACAGTTATTCTCAGCAGCACTTTGTAAGGTAGTGCACAGCTAAAGATCTCATTCTGGTGACAAGGGACAGTTTCTGTAAACCAATTAAATCCAACATAATCTGGTGTTGGAGTGAGGCTGTTATCAAACTGTTGGTCTAGACGTTGCAAAGTGTGAAATCTGCTCTACCAAAGGATAATCAAGCCAGAAAAGGCCATCAGTATCCACCAGTGCTCTATGGGTAGTTCTTTGGGGAAGCAAACAAATGCTCTGAGAATCAAAAAGGCCCAGAAAAGGTAGGTAAATAAAACTGTGTCATTTTAAGCTTCTGCCAAACACAAGGCAGGGGTACATGCTATTGCTTGGAAGCAGAATGTGTCTCATCTGACTTTTCTCAAAGTAACCAAGGAGAACTACAGAACCAGATCAGCAGCCCAGATCAGCATTGACCCAATGATTTAGGGAAGCTGCAGTCAATGCCATCAAAGGATGGCAATTGTCAGTCTTTTGGTATTTCTTTTCTTAGTTCCCAATGTTTTCATTATCCAAATATTTCTTAACTATTAGGTCTAATAGTAGCCTGTAAAACTTTATATCTTCATGTCTCGTGTATAAGGTTGTTCATTGGGAAAGGGAATTCATAAGTGTAAAACATAGAAGTGATCTCTATTTAGAAAGTATGCTTTACTTTTCATTACAAGAAGAAGTCAGTCTTAAAGGATTCAGATCTTAGGTAGAACTTTTCAGATAGATGTTTTCAGGTGATCTTAAAAATACTTTGGCTTCCAGGTGTTGCTTTTAAAATGTTATTGGACTTAAAAAATTGAGATGTGGACTTTTTCTTATTTGCCAGATCATGTCTGTGTTTGTGGAAGCAGAATCAGATAATTTTATTTTGTAGCTTTTTATATTTCAGTGTGAATTTCATGGGTTTCCCTTTCCTTCCTTGGGAAAATCTTGATATGTCCCTTCCCCAATGCTTGCCCTCCTCATAGTTCTGTCTCTGCACTCCAGGAGCTCCGCAAAGGTACACTGAGTGCACAGTTCATCTCTGTAAGAGAAGCCAAGGCTTGCAAACCTAAGCAGTCTTCTTCCTGCCAACTACTGTAAAAATATGCATCTATTATTTAAAAATAAAAAAAAAAATGCAATCTGCAGTTCTCTCTGGGTTTTCCTTGGCTTTCTTGTACTCTGGACTTGTCTCAGTCCGCACATACCTTTAGTTCATGACTTTACATTCTGGTGATGAACTTTCTCCTGCTCACTTCTAGGCTGCCTTCTCCATGTCTTGCTCCTGCAACTGGGCACATATCTGCACTCCTGTCTTTGGGATGGAGGAGGGAGAATATTCGTGTGTGTCCCTCCAAGACCCACAGCCTCTCTCATGTTTAAAACAGAGCACTAAATCCTAGGAGATTTCTATACTCCAAAACCCTAAGCCCCATTTAAGAGTCTAGAAAATACTCAGGTGAAGTTACCTCATTGCTTAAGTTGCCCCTGCTTAAGAGTGGTGTGGAGCAAGGGAGGTTTAGTAGCTAGAACTACCATCCTTGTTTGTGTAATGTTTCAGTTACCTGTTTTCTGGCCTTGGAAGCTGCACTATACCTACCCAAATTCTACCACACAATTCCATAGCTGCTGTTGTGGCCATGACCCCCTTCTCTCTTCATCTCTTCTTTGTGCATCCCTTTCCTTACCTCATTCCTGCATTAATACCTCACTAACAAGCAAATTTTCTTTACATGACTTTCAAAGCCTTTGGTTGTTTATCCACTTCTCATCACATATTCAGGTTAATTACTGCTTCCCACTAGCCTCTGATGCTGGCCCCTCCCACAGTATTATTGGATTTCAATCACACATCATGCCTTCCCAGGCTTGAGACAAGTTTCCTTGTAGCAGGCACAGATATCCTCATTATGTTACCTAAAAATCCTCCTTTGCTGTGATACCTACAAAATACACTTTACAAGACTCAGGCTGTTGATTAAACTGTGACTACTACCTATTATTCTTCCTGGTAGTGTTTTGTTTGTCAGTTTTCCCACCTGTGTGCCTCTGCTAGTGCTAATCTTAGAGCAAATGCAAGGTCTATTCTAAAGAACTGCAGTTTAAGTGCTTACAGAACTATGAAAATAGCTTTGAGGGTCCTGACTGGGGGCTTTGAGTGGCTTGATATAAACTCTTTCTCTGTCACTAGTAACTATTAACATCTTCTCTTGTGTTGTTTTTCATCTGTATTGTTCAGAAATCACTGTCAAGTTCCAAGAACGTTAAGATTCATACCCTTAGCAACTGGAGGCCAAGTGCCCACCAAAGCCACTCTATCACTCCCCTCCTCAGATGGGCAGGGGAGAGAAAATATAACAAAAGCTTGCGAATCAAGATAAGGGCAGGGAGACATCACTCACCAGTTACTATTACTGGCAAAATAGACTCAACTTGGGGAAATTAATTCCATTCATCAGAGTAGGGTAACAAGAAATAAACCCAAGTCTTAAAAACCTCCCCACCATCCCTTCCCTTCTTCCTGGGCTCAACTTCACTCCCAATTTCTCTCCTTCTTCCCCATAAGTGACTCAGGGGGATGGGGAATGGTGGCTGTGGTCTGTTCATCACACATTGCCTCTGCTGTTGCTTCCTCCCGAGGTGAAGACTCCTCACACTCTTCCCCTGCTCTGCTGTGGGGTCCCTCCCACAGGAGTCAGTCCTCCATGAACTTCTCCAATGTGAGTCCTTCCTGTGGGCTGCAGTTCTTCATGAACTGCTCCAGTGTGGTCCCTTCCACAGGGTGAAGTCCTTCAAGAACAGGCTGCACCATCATGGGTCCCTCACAAGGTCCCAAGTCCTGCCAGCAAACCTGCTCCAGCACAGGCTTCTGTCTCCATGGGTGCATAGGTCCTGCCAGGAGCTTTCTCCAGCATGGGCTTCCCATGGCATCACAGCCTCCTTCAGCTGCATCCACCTGCTCCAGCATGGTGTTCTTCAGATGCTGCAGATGGATATCTGCTCCACCATGGACCTCTGTGGGTTGCAATCCCTGCTCCAGCACCTGAAGCACCTTCACCCCCTCTTTCTTCACTGATCTTGGTGTCTGTAGAGTTGTTTCACATATTCTCACCTGTCTTCTGCTACAGTTGCAGATACACAGGGTTTCTTTTCCTCCCTACTGAAATACTTTATCCCAGAGGTGTTACCACCATCACTGATGGGCTTGGCCTTGGCCAGCAGTGGGTCTGTCTTGGATCCATCTGGCATTGGCTCTGTTAGACACAGGAGAAGCCTCTAGCAGCTTCTCACAGAAGCCCTCCCTGTAGCCCTTCTGCTACCAAAACCTGGCCACACAAACCAAATACAGCAACATATGACTGATGCACATAAACTGACATGATCAGCACGGCAAAAGATTCAAAATAAGATCAACCAGAGCCTACAAAGTGTAAAGATTCCTCATTTTCCATTTGAGGAAAGCAGTTTTGCTATATGTTTTGCTATATTTAAAAGATAAGAACTGTCCCTTATTTCCCTTATGCAACTAGCTAGAAATAAAAGAAAGTAGAAGAGCAGACTATTAAAATGTAATGTGCACCTGGATGTTCAATTCTATTGCAGCTCTGAATTCTGAGCTCTAGAAATAAAAGGGAGGGGGGGGGAAAAACAACAAATCTGCTAGAAATTGTGTTCCCAAAGACTGAGTTTGAGAATTAGACAACATGATTACCCTTTCTCCTTATCTGCCCTAAAAGATGAAGTTCTCCAAAATCTCCCCAGATAAGAATATCTTGCTTAAAGTTTGTTTATAAGAATTGGTGGTTTCATCTTAAGTGATTCTGCCTAACCTCTGCCTAAAGTGTATACACTTAAAATAAAACTACAGGTACCTCTATCATCAGTGACTATCCAGGCCTCTTCCTCTCTCCATTGGCTGTAGTGCAAATAATGGCATTTATTCTAGGAAATTTCTTTCACTGGGATATGTTCCTTGCCTCAGTAGACTTCTTACTGACTTAGCACTTTATGTAAGGTTACGTGTTAATTTACTCTTGTCTTCTGCTCTGCTGCCCTATCAATGGCCTTTGGAGCAGTGGTAACAAACCCAGTAATGTAGATCTCTTTTCTACGTGATTCAGTATGAATCTGATAAGACCTCAGCAGTGCTCTCATTTCCTACATCAGTGACACTTTGTAAATTCCTGATAAAAAAGAATTTTTAGTTTCATGTTCTCAAGGAGACCTGCAAGAGTTCAGTAGCTGCCTTTTTAAAAAGCAGCATTTTGGTAGCATTGTTCAGTCTTTGACATTTTGATTGCCAGTAAGTACACAAAGTCCTCTGAGACATCGTCCTCTGAGGAGCCATGAAACATGGGTCAGTCAGTTGTTGACAGCCTAATATTATCTGGCTGAAACAGTATGAGGAGAGATATTCCTGGGAGCTGATGGTCTTGTGCACTCCCTTTCTTGGATTTGTTACATGAAAATTATTGCAGCATGTTTAGATATCCTCCTTTCCTTTATAAAAAGAATCCTATAAGCTTGTTTCAGAGATTTTAAGCATACTTTCAAATCACCTGATGTCTTCTCAGTACCTCACTCCATTTTCTGTACTAAATTCTGCAGTCATGTAAAAGGGTCAGACTGCTGCTTATCATTTAGGCCAGAAAAGGCCATTAAGATCATTGAGTTCAACCATTTACTCTTTTCAACCTCTCTGACTTTTTTTGATGTATCAGCAGTTTCCAATGAATTGCCTATCAGATCTACAAACGACTAGAGAAATGAAGAAACAAATTACTTGGGTGTCTAATCATAAGCATGTTTAATATGACCTTGAAATGGGAGGACTGGATGAAATGGTTCTAGGGCTTTTTTGGTGAAGTTTCTACATTTTCATATACTTGAAGCTAAAGGGCACAATTTTACTTTCTGTAATTTAAAGAACACTTGGTGGGCACAGCCAGATGAAGGAAAGCAATAGAGGAATTTGAGGATATTTATTCAACAGTTTTAGATAATTTCAGTCTTTGCATCTTGATAATAGTAGCTTACACAAGCAGTAGCTTCACTAAATTATACAATATTCAGATGGAAGTGATTTGCAAATTGATGTATCTCTACAGGAAAAGTTTGTGTGGGTTACTCTAAAAGCAGAAATGTGAAAATATAGAAAATTAACATCAAATTATCTCAGGGATAGAAACCAAATTTTGGCAAAATAAGGACTAAACCCCACTGTCATTTAAGTAATGTAACTATGCACATTTACAGTTAAATTCCACCCACACTACTTACATACTGGATAGCATTTTTTGAATATTTGAAACTTGCTAAAGAATTCGAGCATCCACCTATTTCAACCAGAAAAAAAGTAACAGAATTTTAAAGACACAAGGAGTTTTAGGGGTCTCTACCATAAGCACAGGCCACACAATTTTGCCAGTCATACTCTGACTCAAGCGTTTGTGACTGGTGTGAGAATCAGGCCATAGAGGAGGGAGGCAAGCAATGTATTTGATGAGCCCAGCTGAGATAGCTGGAAGAAAAGCAGAAAAATCCTCAGGGACACAAGACAGAGGTCTTCAGCAGGTCACACATTCGAATGCTGACCCACTCCAACTCATTCTCCCACATCCCTTTTTTAGTCTACCCTACTGGTAAAATGCTTCCTCTGGGAAAAATTTCCATCTTCTTTTTAACATGAACTTGAATGCCTTCAGTGTTCAATAGTTGGTCCTTCCATGCTTTTGTCTGTTAAAGAGTACCTGGTATCAAATGACTTCTGCCAATAGCAAATGACTTCTTGATAGCCTGCAATCAGATAGCCTGCAATCAAGCTTCGTTCTTAACTGCTTTCTACTGGTTAAACAGACTTGCTGTCTTCAAGTCTTTGTATCCCCATTCCTACTTTTTGTGATATTCGACTTTTCAGTCTCATTAATTCTTCCTACACCATTCCCCTAAGTTGCTTCTCTCATATAACTTGAAGTTAGTGTAAGAAGACTGGAAGATACAGATATAGAGATATCAGATATATGGTATACACATATATCATTCTATAGAGATACATATACAACAGAATCATATACATGATATAATATATAAGCATGTATGTGTGATACATCTAAATATATGTGAAAGGCAATCACAAAAAGGAAGGGGAAAGTCTGTTGTTCATGATCATGATGGTTAGTACAGGAAGTAACGTGAAGTTGCAGTCAGGAAATTTCTTACAACGCATTTGGAAAACCTTTTGGTTTACCTTGATAATAGTGAATCTCTTAAGCTGTCTTACTTCTTGGAGAAACACAAAACAGGACTTGGAAAAAATCAGGGCTTAAGATATTTTAAAATATACATATATAGCATAGCTGCTCACTAGTAAATGGCAGATGTACTCGATCATTTTATAAACTAATCCATGGAAGCAAGGTAAGGGGCAATTTCAAAGAGAAGCTGCATCTACCTTTGCTGCATTGGCGAGGCAAAGCCACATGCTGACCTGACCCAGCACTGGCACAGGTTGCTCCCCAGAGAATGTCAGGCTGGATGACTTCCAGAGGATCCTCCTCCAGCCAGCATTTCTGTGCTTCTTTGCATTAATGTAGCAGGATTTCTGGACTAGCCACGAGGGATTAATAAGTAGTGATGACTGAATTTTGTAAAGGTAGCTTTAGCTATCAAGGCAATGAAGACATA
This sequence comes from Acanthisitta chloris, assembly GCF_000695815.1. Lineage (NCBI taxonomy): Eukaryota > Metazoa > Chordata > Aves > Passeriformes > Acanthisittidae > Acanthisitta > Acanthisitta chloris. The sequence goes on along the minus strand of NW_008692984.1, from coordinate 62,902 downwards.
GACTTGCCCTTTTAAGTATTGTATATAAATGAGAGCAGGGAGAATCACCATTTGTGTTAAAATCCCAGCAGGATTTGCATCCTGCCCTGTCATGCCACTGGCCAGCACCACATGTTGAGAAAATAAGGGGGACCTGATTTTGGAAGTGTGCTGTTTGGCTTTCAGAGCAAATTAGTATAAAATCACAGGAATTAGAGAAAACAGGAATTGGATTAATGAAGTGAGAGATATGAGGCATTGCCAGGAATGTGGAAGAGCCTAACAGAAAACAGGAAACAGCAAGATTTTCACTGGTCCAGGTACAGCCAAAGGAGGGATACAAAGGTGCTGCAAACAAAACTGATGGACTAAAATAAAACTATTTAGATTATTGATCAAGGCAAAGTTTGGCCTTAGCCTGTGTGAAAGCAAAGTGTTACAATTCTGTTACTATTCTCCAATACAACTTGATAAAGACTGCTTTTGTGCTAGGCAAGCCCCATGGATAAGAGTAAGCCCCTGTTCATAAGAATTTTCATTTACCAGGAACACTACGTGGTTTCTTTTCTAACTTTTTTTCCCCATGCTAATAGAGTATTTGTATGACAGTACAGCTCTTACTAATCTAAGGATTTAATAAGAGGTTTAATTGCAGAGGCGTTTTTCTGAAAAGCAGAAGGATATTTATTTGCTCCTTAAATAGCCACAAGGAATGTTACATGAAGAGGTTTAATAGTAGCAGTTTAATACTGGGTTTAAAGGACACCTGACCATTTCAGCACAAGTGGGTTTGTAACAATTGGAGTGATGAAGTATAGAATTGTTTCATTTGTTGCAGACAAGTCAGAAATTCAAGTCTTTTGTAAGCTTGGAAATTATCTTGTAGCAACACATTTGAGTTCAGCTTCTCTCTGATAACCACCTTTCTGACGAGTGACCTGACTGTGTGGTGCAAAATGCATTTTTGTGGTATGGGAATTTCAGCAAAGTCCCAAACATGTTCACCCTGTCTAGTCCCTCATTAGTGAGAATAAAAGACTCAGAATCTCTCTCCGATAAGAGGAATGTGGGGGTCAACATTTAGCCACCAATACATGTGGAGAGCCTGGTCTGTGCTGGTGAATGCTGTTAAAAGCATTACAGCCTGTGCAGGACAGAGGATTTGGTGCTACACGTGTCAGAGTCTCTGCTGCAGCAGCAAAAACCAAGGAGGCTTCGTTACCCTAGTTGCCTCTGCAACTAAATATTTGCAGCATACATTAGATTTTCCCTATAAATATGTCTCTCTTGTCAGAATGGTATGAAGGATCCTAATCTAGATGAGACTCAAACCCATATTGCACACTACAGTAATGCTAATTTGTTACAAAAAGAAGTGCTGCCATTCAACACTCTGTTAATGAAATGGTGAGATGTGTTCATATTGAAACGGGGAGAGGATGCCAAAGCAATTGATTAGGAAACAAGGAACATTGAAAAGATGTATTTTTATGGACCAATGTTAAATATGGGCAGTAGGCTTTGGCTGAAGCTCTACAAAACTTGGATTTACTCCTCATTAAGGAAAAGGATTTAATCTCTAGGCATTGGCACCTAAATTGACACCAGAAGAGTCATTTAATGAATCATAATTAAGTTTCTTAGATCTAAACTGGAAAAGAAAACAAAACTGCAGAACCTCAATAGTGTGGGCCATAAAAACCTGTTCTGCTTGCCCATTGTCATTCTGTCATTCTGTTCTCCATTGCTTTCGCAATGCCAGTTGCAAAATCCAGCCTTATTTTTATTTAATGTAATCCTTTTATATAGTGATGTCAATCATGGATATTATGTAGTCAGAACTATTTCTGAAAGACCAGCCAGAAGTTGGAAGTCGTATTGTACCGCACTTGAGATTTATGTAGCTGATAATAACACAGTTACTTGTAAACAGTGAATGGAAATAAAGGCATTTCTTACTGTGGTTTGATTTGGTTTGGCTTGGTTTTCTCACACCAGGAAGTTCAGTGATAATGCCAGTTACCAATAAGGCAGTGACTGCTTTGAGGAGCTGGATATTTCTATTCATTTGAAACAGTCAGAAAAATACTTCAAATCTTTGTAATAATCTAAAATAACTGAATTCCTCTTCTAAGGAAAATTATGGGCATCATGAGTCAGTGCCTTTCTTAAGCAAACTATTAATTTGTTTCTTTTGAAACTTTTTTAAGAAGAAGGAACTGCCACACAGCTCAGATGTCTGCTGTTTTGCCCATATGCACTGCTTTGGGATCCTTCTCTCTCAGAACAGCAAACTGAGAGCTTGCTTTCCATGTGATTAGGAACTTCTACAATTCTGCACCCTCCTTCATCTCCTCCATTTAAGCATGTGCTGTTTTGCTAGAAACCTCCTCCAGCCATCTCACCAACAGTGTCCTCCAGGCTATAATATCCTTGTTTCCCCTTTCAGTTTTATCTTTAATTCTCTCTTCCTCATTGGCTTTTTTGCAGTCACTCTATTTCTTTTGTGAATACTCTCCTTGGCACATGCCTATGATATTTTGAACTTTGCATCCTCTCATGTCACTGCATCATTCCTCTCCCCGTTCTTCCATCTAGGCATTCAGAAATCAATCAACACCGATTACCCACTACATCTACGGGGGGTCCAGAGCTGCAGTTTTGAAAGAAAAATTGTAAAGGAATTCAGACTTCAAAGGGGGTCTCATTCTTTCAGATCAATTTGGACTGAGAACATTGGAGTAACTTACAGTTCACTGAAATGAATGCTCCCACCAGTCGATAGCTGAATAACTCAGACCTTGCACAACACATTTCATTTCAAACCAGTAAAATGCCTACTTTGACCTCTGAAAAAAGCTAAATGGTATCAACAAAAGCAAGGGAAAGCTGCTAACATTATTATCGTTACTGCTGGCAAATAAAGCACTGGAGAAATCTAAAGGTTTGTGTTCACAATCTGGCATATTCAAATAATGCAGATGCTATCAGAGAAAATTATTTAAATGCCTAATCAGCCTATAACCCCAAAATAACAAGATATTAAGCCAAGAAATCTTTGGGGTCCCATTTATTTGTTAGTTGATGCATTTCATATGATCACAGCAAGCAAAGAGAATGAATTTAGAGCTGCTCTTTATGGACATCATCTCACCAGGAGTTGTCACCATTCAGTCTCCTGGAAGACTATCTGGTGCTGTATCACTAACATGCAATGCACACTGACAAACTTCTGTGATCACTCACCCTGTTTGTGGCACAAACAGAGCAGTACCACTGTGCCTTTCTGGGAAACTTTATGATCCTGTTTCTTTGCTTATGGTCAGCAGATCATGGACTTCTTGTGGGAGGTCCAGTTTGAATCAGAAGAAATCAAAATTCAGGAGGTGAGGGAACTGAGGAAAGCAAATTTTGAGAAGAGTGAAAGTTCTAGGAGGTGAAAGTAGAGCACTGGAGCATGGTGATTTCAGCACATATATAATGCTTAAGAACTCACATATCATTAATAACATACTTATTTAAAAAGCAGAGCAAACTTCTAGTGCTTGGCTCTCAGATAATTCTGGAGGTTTCTTGAAAGTTTTGGAAACTGACTTGTCATTAAAACAAATCCAAAACACAGAATTTTATAAACAGAAAAGGTATGTCTGGTACAGTGTATTATGTTGCCTTTGGAACCCAGTCATAGGGGAGATACTGCAATAGGATGTGCTGCTTGTCTAGCTTGGAAAAAGGGTAATGTAGACTTGTTCTTGCAAGTTGTGTGCTACACCAGAAAATGCTGTAACATCCAGTGGAGCATTTAAAAAAAAATGTATACTTTGAACTGCAGTTTGCAAAAACAACAGTTGGTGGCACTTTGAAACAATTTTTATTTCTAAATGCGTTTGATGATTGTAGGTGTGTAGAAGATTACATTAAAATATTAAATCACTAGTCTACAGTGATTCAGATTATGGTATCATTACAGAATTTATCAGCTGTCTCTGCACGGTGCACACACAGCTCACTTCAACTGGAGCTGAAGATCCACATTTGTAAAAACAAGGGAAGGTGCTCAGGGAGATGAAATCTTCTTGAAAAATGTCATTGAGAAATCACCAGAAGACAAAGTGATGGCAAAGGGAGAGGGGGAAGTCACTGCAAATGGCATAGGTTGGTCTGGTCTGCAGAGGCACCATGGGCTGCAGCAGTGTGGGCAGATTGCCTTCACTTGAGTTTACATTTTGAAGGGTTTTTTTGTCATGGCATTGATGTGAATGGTATGTAATCATTAGGTAAACAGATTTCCCAGAATTTTAATCCCCAAGAAATGTGAAGGTGAAGTACAGAGAGAGACTGCCATGGCTGTTCCAGAAGAATCATTTATCCATGGTGTTTCTATCAACCAAGTGCAATTACACCACCTGCACAGGAACTGCAGCATGTCTGATACCACAGAGGGAAACCTGGGCATTACTGGAGAAAACTGATGGTTTGGAAGATATTCTCTCTATATTATCACACACCTTGACTGAACAGATGACATTTAAAGGAGTTGACAAGCAAATCCTCTTTCCTTAGAGATTACACATGAGCCTTTCTTCCATGGAGCAGTTTCTTTTGTGCCATTTCATTTCCAGAAGGGACACATCACCACTTGGTGACAAAGAAAGGCCTGAATACCAGGATGACTCGCTGCATTAGCTGTGGCCATTTGTTCAAAGAACTGAAAGATCAGACCACAGCTGGTGCTTTGCAATCTCTACAGCTTGGCCAAAGGCGCTTCAGTGCCTTCTGTTTCATCTCTAATTCTTGCACATTGGAAATGAGAAGTCTATGTAAACAGAGGATAATAAATCTGGAACCACTGCTGGGCTCTGCCCCTCCCCATCATCCTGTGGATCAGTTGCAAACGATTCCTGTTTGCCATGTTGGCCCTGAATATGTTGGTCTTTACAGTATAATCTGTAAGTGATTCTTTTTTAGCTTTCTAAATTACATGTTTTGAAATTATTAATAGTTCTTTATATTGACCAGTTTGGGTTCTGTGGCAAAATGTTTCCCTCAGCTTCAGACATGTAGCTCGATGCATTTACAAATATGGTCTTGCCTGGGAATGTTTTGCTGCTTTCTCGTATGATTCCACAGGGCTGTTAGCACTGAGGAGAGAGCTTGCAATACCCAGTATGCTACAGCAAACCTCCTTGTTGTGAACAGTAATGCTGCCTGGCTTTCTAAATTTTGCATAATGTGCTGCTAGATTTGCTGTAACTGTGAGCTAAATACTGAATTGAAGTGTGCTGGCTTTCATATACTTCCATGCTCCTCAGCTTTTGCAATGTTCTTGCTTCAGCTATATTCGTGTGGTGCTTAGGCAGTCCAGCAATGCCTGCAAGTTTCATGCCTTAGTAACTTTCTGCATGCATGATACCCCTGCGCTCCCCTCCCTGCAGCAGTACACTTCTTACAGTCTGAGAGCACAGTCCTGTTTCAGTTTGAGGTAATCTTTTGAGGATTTTAGAAACAGTTCCTTCCAGTGCCTAACTGAGGAATTTGTACCTGCGCCCACAAGATATGTTTTGCTGATGCTGATGTTGCTCTCTTGTATGCCTGATCTTGTGCTTGCAGAGGGCTCAGGAATCCTTCATTTAGGCATTTTGTATACCTTCCTGGATGGCTAATCAATTTTCTTACACTGCTGCTTTCAGTTCAGGTGTGGATGCAGAAATACCTATTTCCCACCTGACTTTCACCTTGCCTGCAGGTAGACTTACGACCCACTCTTTATCTTGGCAGCTAACCAAGGCAGTAATTTTGGGCTCAGCAGTTACTATCCTTCATTACATTTCTGACCTGCAGGCTTGATTGTTTTTATTATGCTAGATACAATTCTTTTGATCACGTTCTCTCTCTGAGTGGCTGTATCAGTTGTACAACTGTGTACCTGTTATTAATACTGGCTCTGAAGTGCCTGTTCTGAGTAGGTGTAAATCAGTGTCCCCTCCAGGGATTTCTGTCATTATATTAAATGGACTGGATCACTCTCATCATCCTTTATGCCTTCTTTCTCTTTGTCTCTTCCCTTCCTCTCGTTACTTCCTCCCTAGGCCAGGTGCCAAAAATGCTGGAGAGGCAATATCTCAGCTATCAGCTTAAATTGTCAAACTGGCATCCACCTCTTTCATTTCAGAGAGCACTGTGATTGAAATTTCTTTTATTTTAGGCAGTGGTAGTATTTTAAACTCAGAACTATGTAAAGAATTGGCGATAACGCTGAACTGCTTTGCTGCGAAGGGGTGGTTACAGAACAAGTGAGGAAATGTTTGCATAAATCTTATGTAGGCAGATTCCCACCTGCCGTTCCTGCCAAAATATTCAGAATCTCTCTGGCATCCACCACAAGACAATTGTCAGACTTGATTGGTCCGATCAGGAAAGGCTTTTGCTTCCATTTGGTGCCAGCATATTTCCCTGACAGTGATGTGAGAGGTGACCAGATGAGTTCACTGACTGTGGAGATGCCTACGCAGGTAATCTCTTTCCTTCTTCTTCAGCAGAGGTGAGTGGAAGTCTGCAGTTGCTCCCAAGGAGTTTTTACGAAGTCTACAGGTTGCATGGGCTGGCATTAATGCTTAAACATTGCAGGGGGCAGAGTGGGTGAGTCCAGGCTTTGCCCTGGAGCCAAACCTCTGAGATCAGAAATCTGTGCCAGGTCCCAGCCAGACAGGCTCAGCTTGAACTACGCCTGGTGCCACATTTCTCTCTTTTTATCAGCAAGGCTAAAAATCAGGGACTTCAGGGACTCAGAAGTCCCAAATTCCTGTTTAACATTTTGTTAACTCGGTGCTAAATAAAACTCTGACTCTGCATTTACTAAACCTGAGAAACTTGATTTACTTCCTGCACGCTTCCATTGTGCCTGTTTTGTCAAGCATTAGGGAGCAATAGCAGGAGAGGAGGGAGAATATAGATTCTAACATTTGTATATGGATCTGGCTGTTCTTGTTCATGGCTAATTTCCAGACATGTGAATGTTCAAACTGTGGGACTGCAGCAGGAGATGTGCTTGGTTTTGTTCTAAAGGTGAAGATCTAAAGGATGAGGCTAAAAGGGAAATGCTGACTGGACACAAAGATAGGACTGGTTTGCCTCAGGTAACCTAAGTGATGGTTTGCAGTCTGAATTATTGGCAAGGAGAGCAACTAAGCACAGCATTATCCAGAGAGGCTAAGGGAAGTGTTTTCTGAAGGTTGACTGTGGAGTTGCTGACCTTAACAAAGACAGATTTCTTTGACCATACTAAATGTGTAAATTGAAATTTATCAGACAACAAAAAGTGATTTGCTAATGGGGAAATGCTGTGCAGCATGTCTCATAAGCAATACAGCAAGTGTCAATAAGCTCTGTGAATGTGAGAGAGAGCAGAATTATCCTTCGTTAGATGGAGCATGTTGGGCAGCTGAGCATCTCTTGCATTGGAACCCTCTTGCACAGAGTTAGCATTGATTGGTTTGTTTGGCTTCAGTGTGAAAACATTTTCTCAACATTCACATTTTTGCAGAACTGATACTTATGTTTCTCTGCTGTCTCCTTAACTGCTGTGTTCTCTGTCTGAAAATATCTATTTAAACTCTTTGTTGCATCCTCCCAGCAACCTGTTCTTACCCATCTCTCTGCCCAGGTGATACCAAACATCTGTTTGGCTTTTGCAGATGAAAGAATAAAATACAGAGTTATTTTTCTATTTTATCATGAATAAAGCTGCCAAGGCCACCATCTTCATTACACCACTTAAGCATGCATGGATGCTAAATCCATTATTTATAGGTAAATTTCTGATGATGGCTATTTGTATGTCACTGGCAGAAATTTGTCTATGTGCTCCCTCAGAAATACATTGCATAATCTCACCTGACCAGATTTAATACTATCAGTGCAGCTCAAAAGAAGTGAAACCATTTTTAAGAAAGACTTATTTTCAGGTAACACCATATGGTATGGTTGTGACTAAAAGTATTAAAAGCTGACTTGCAAGGTGATTTGTTTTTATCACTTACCCTTTGGGACCCAGTCTTAGTTGTCTATTAATGTTAACAAAACAAACCACTAATGATGTTCCAGTAAAATAACACTAAGAAATAATAGCTGATTCCTACTGATGGTCATACATTAAAAAAGTAGAACAGCTTCTTCCAAATCAGCAAACTGTGTATGTAATGTGTAGACCTAGCTTTAGAAAACATGCTCACAGGTCCTGTTGTCTCATCTGCCAAGGATTTCCTACCTGGAGCAGTGGCCCTGTCATTGAGGGCTGCTCACACAAGTAAAGGGCTCTGTGATATCCAATTGTCTCTTGTCTATCTAAAACCAAAACAAGCAAACAAACAAGTTATTTGCATAGAAGAAGGCTCTTATGAAAAAAAACAAAAAAGACCACAAACCCCTCCAAAAACAAACCCCAGAAAACTCTCACAACCCACAGATGAACAATATTCTGATAGCTGCTAACCCTACTGAGGCCAAAAAGTCAACAAAAAAACCCTAAAAAAAACTTCTGACATCTCCAGACAGGCACAGGCTTTGGCAGACACGGTCAGATTTTTCATTTCACTTGTCTTCCTGGGTGAGACAGTCACTCAAAAATGGGATCAATGACTTTCATCAATACCTCACCCAATTTTATGAAAGGTCATCTATCATTGTCTCCCAGTGCTAGGGTAATTTGCAAACAGACATTCCTTGTGTTGGAGTCATGCCCAGAGGGTTTTAGCAGGAAGGGAATGCCACTCCATTGGGCAGGCACAAAATCAAATAGTCCACACTTACTGTTGAAACAGGAACAAGCCGTGACAGGAGTAAAATACAGGCAGCAAAGGCTTATGAGGGAAGGGGTAAGTGAAAATAATGGCAGAGGAATGGCAAAGTAAGACACAGTCTTTGAGCTGCTGTTTCCTGAGGCTGGGAAATATCTGTAAGGGGCAGCTCATTAGAAGACTGCAGCTATTTCCAGCACCTAAAGCAGTAAGTAGATTTTTCAGAGGAGCTGGTGCCTGAATATTTCTGAAGATCTTCCCATAGCATAACTGTGGGAGCCACGAGCTCCTGACTGCTGCTGAAAAGTTGGCTTTTGCTTAGCTGTTGACATGGAAGCTAAACTCACCCAAAAGAAACTGTTCTGGCATGACTGTTTGCAGTGTGAGTCAATGCATGTTCCTCCTCCATGTCCAATACCAGACCTTGTTGTGTCCTAGATGTGGGAATTACCAATGTTGTCAAAAGTTCATAGCCAAAGAAATAATTTCATTTGTAAGTACCCCCAGGTGACAAGCTGTTAATCACATCCCAGGAGAGCTTGCCAGCTTGCATTTCTGAGGATGCAACAAAATAATGTTATTGCCTGGTATTGTTTTATAGCACTGTGTAATGAGAGTAAGCGTCATACTATTATATATAGTGTCCAGATGTGAAATATAGCAGTGTCTCTTGAAGTGTTACTCTGGTGTGGAACAAATTTCAGGAAAATGGCATACACTTATTACACTCCATGTGTACAAAAAACTCTAATCTTTGATTAGGTTATTAAATTGACTCACGTGCAAAGGGAAAACAAAATATTTGCAAGCAATGGTAAAAAATGAAATTAAATTGAGCTTCACAGGATGGGATGGATTTCAGAGGCTTTGAAATCAGAGCTCAAAAGGAAACATAGCATCTTGAATATTTAATTAATAGTTATAATTGCTTTAAGCATAGCACAGCTGGAGTAGTGGTATCGTTGTTTTGCTTTAGGAACACATTTACTTTCTCAATTGTCTACTGACAAACATTGCTTTCAGTGAAGTCAACAAGAGAATAGCATTAGGAAGGAATCTAAAATAATACAATCCCTTTCATCGAGTGCCGTGAAATGTTCATTAGCTGTTTCAGCCACTGTGTGCAAGTACATTCATCTGATTGTCACCAGCATGTAGATACACCACAGGATAGATAATGAAACTGTTTGAGTTGCCCTGTTTCCAAATTCCTCAGTAAACATTTCTTCTGTAAAACTGGAGAAATCTTCTGTGATGCACCTTGTGTGAAGGTAGCGTGATCCAAATTCAGAATATACAATAATGAATTATTGACCGTTCTCGATCGCCCAGAATACTGAAATACAGCTCTTAGGGTTTACATGTGCCCAAATTTCTTCAACCAGTGTGAGATGCTATCGAAGCAACACCAACTCTTCTGCACAGATTGCAAGAATTATGTCTTTCTTTACATTCATTGTGGGTAAATAAAGCCATGATATCTTGCAAATAAAGAATTATGGTGGCAAATCCATCAGCTGAATCCTTGCCTCACAGGCATAACTACATTCCAACGATAATAAGATGAGCTGGACTTCATTCTACTCAAAAGTTACAGGCAAAAAAAAGATGCAAAAGAAAACAGATAATGGAAACAAAATTCGTAAGTAAGTTAGGCCTATAAGTGAGTTACGCTTGTGCTGCAGAAAATTCTTTGAGGATCTTTTGTTAAATTGTTTGAATTAGTCTGTCAGTTAAGTGCTGTAAAGTGCTATTAAAATCTCTAGCCCTAAACAGCTGGTCAAGTCCAGGGCTAGGTTTGGTAGGGGGGTCAATGTGACTCAATGTAAGGGTCTCCCTTATTCCTTTTCATCCTTGCCCTTTCCCATCATTATTTTAGATTGATTTTGTTTTAGATTGATGAATTTTAGATTTTAGTTTGATTTTCTCTGTGTGCTTTAAAACAATACATCTATATGTAGTAGAGCGAACCCTGCCAATGAACTTTGCCATGCTTTCACTTTTATATTAAACCTGCTTTTGCTGATACCCTTGTTGGTGATTCTTTGAGCAACTTAAATGCTCATTCACTACAATCTTGAAATCCCACATAGTTCTTCAAAACAGAAGTTCCTTACAAGGCAGCTATTAAAGCCTTTTCAACATAAATGGATGGAAGCCTGAGTGTACATTCCAGTCCTAGTCCAAGATGCCAACTCAAGTGAACATTTTTTGTCTCTTATTTTGTCAATATGCATCTACTAAAACACAACGATCAATTTTGCAAATAAGACTCTAGATCTCTCCAAAACCAAATAAATAATCCCAAATTGATATTTGAATAATTCAGCAACTTTAAAAAGAAACTTATTAAATACTTCCATATACAGAAAATCCTTATGGACCATAAATCTAAATCCCCTAAGAAAATTTGCCACAAATATAATATCATATAACTCTTAAGAGAATTCTTCACCATTGCACCAACACTTTGTCCAAGACAATTTTGTTTGAGGAAGTTAGAGGTAAGAACTTTTTATTTAATCATGAAAAATTTATTGCAATGTTAACTACAAAGGGCCCACTCCTACTCCATAACCATTAAAATGCAGGAAGTCACCTATTCAATAATGCAGAATTGTTGTGTATTAAAAATTTAAATCTATAAATATTAATAGAACACAGGTCAGTCTTTTAACGAACAGAGGTAGTTGTACACACAGCTATTGTTGTAAGCCTTAAGGGTTGCACATTAGTTACAACATAGAGCAAAACAGACATGTTAAAAAGCAGTTGTCTAAAAAGGGAAGTTTTGATCCTTTTTTCAGATGAAAGACAAGGACAGAAATCCTATACTAATCATGGTGTCTGTGCTTATCCTTTGGGAACAAAAAGTTGCTATCTCAATCTAGCAAGTCAACATGTTGGAGTCAGCTTTACAAAGGCATGGCATAAAGGTGTTTGTTAGTAACTGCAAAGTCATCTTCTGCAGCCTTGCTCCTCTATACCACTTTGGCCATATAATGAGGTGAGAAATATGATACTGCTTTACAAGGGACTGAAAAGATCTGGCCACTGTGTGCCAAATATGTCCAATACCAACACAGAGGTGATTGCGATGCTGGAGATGAGAAGGAAACTCCTAAGTTATCACAGTCTGGGTGTTTCTGTCCCCAGGAATGGGGAAGCTGAGTGGGTTGTGAGAGAGTTTTCAGCAATGCCCATCAGTATAAAGCACACTTGTAGTACTGGAAAGCTACATCGAGCTCCACAGCAGTGATTCCTCTTAGATGTGTCAGCTCTTGTAGCAGATATATGTGGCCCTTTGCAGCCTAAACCAAATTGACATCCCTTGAGCACTCTCAAGCTCAGCCAGGATAGCTAGTTAGGTACACACGTGAGTGGTGGCCTACATCAAAGACATGGATGTGACTTGACAGCTGAGAGGAGCTTGGACAGCATGCACAGCACAGGTCTGTCCAGGCTGTGTCTAGAGAAACATGCTTCCTTCTTCACATGCAGTTCTCACAGTCAGACACTCTGGGAAGCCACTGGGACGTGGCCATGCTGTCATACAGACTTACTTATGTTTGCCACGCTGATGGATAATTAACTATAGCTTACAACTCTGTGTAACACTGCAGATGGAGGCAGAAACAGATGTCTGCTGCATGCAGCTGAAGAGTGAGTTGTGAGTGGCTGATTGTCCTCTCCAGCTCCCTGGGACAGGTCTGCTGTGTGAGTTCAGAGGCACTGGGAATCCTACCATGCTCCTGTGCCCATGGCTGTGCCATGGTGCTTTGCACTCAATTCTGAATTTCATTTCCCTGATGTAACAGCAGCCTCCAGCCTGTCTGCCACTTGTATTAGGAGTATGTGAAGGTGCCCCTGGATGTACAGTGGAATGGACTGCCGAAAGGGTTCAGCATCTCATGCTCTTCTTAGACAACCTTTCCTGTTGCCACTGTCAGAAACAGGAACACATAGACCACTGGTGTGTCCAAGGAGGGCATGTCTTAGATTCCAATTTCCATCACTGGCCTGATCCAAGATATCCCTCCCCCAGCTTTGTGAGAATACAAGTGCATCTTGCTGCAGTTGCCTATTAGGGAAATGATTCCTGAGTATTCAGTATCTGTCTGACTTTCTCAGAAACTGCACCACCAGAATTGCCTCTGGGTGAAAACATTGAAAGGAGATAAAGGAAAGAATTCAGGTAGCTTTGCCACAGCCATAGGAAGACTTCAGAAGGCCTGAGGGTCGATGCATATTTGGTGGCATTGTTTGGGACTGCATACTAGATTGGGCATATCCATGTCCTGAAGGACAGGGAACAGCCCAAAAACCTTGGAGAAGGAGGTAAGACATAATCCCTTGTTAAGGGGTGATATCCTTGTTGAGGAAGAGTATGAGGAGGGGACAGACATCCCTGGAGAGAGCAATCTGTGCTCTCTGAGCCAAGGCAAACAGCACAAGCCATAAGACCCACTGAAAAAAAGGAAGGAGTCTCAAGTAGGTGCATTTCTGCATGGGTTTTTTTTCTTGTTCTTACAGGCTGTCAGTTCTTCCTCCTATCCCCCTCCAGTGTTTCCTCTGCATGAACTTGTTGAACTGGTTTGAACCAAGCCTGGTCCATTTAATATGTTTAGAAATAACTCTAAAACAAATGCATGGAGTTTTTGCACTGTTGTTTTCCTGGCTCATGTCTTTTTAAAACTATCTTGTTCCTTAGTGTCTATAGATGGTGTATTGTACACAATCACCTTCTCCACATCTGCTGAAGGCTGAAACTTCCTTGGAAAAACAGGAGAAATGGACAAAGGAAAATGTTTGTTTATTTGTTGGGACTTTTTTGTGGGTTTTGGTTTTTCTTCTGCTTTTCTGTTTGTTTATTCTTACAAGGTCCAGGGCTGATGCATAACCAGTTAGAGAGAAACTAGCCCATACAGGAACAGAGGCAGAACACCAGGGTATCTTTGGGGAAAGTCACCACAGATTCTTCAACTAGCTGTGCAGATAAGCAGCAAATCATGTTGATAATGAGCAGTTAGATGTGACTGTAAAGCTTTCATTCCAAACTGAGGACTCCCTGCATGATAGATCATGTGTGCTTCATCCCTGTGCTTCAAAGCGTGATTTGATATTAGGGCTTAATTCAATTTTAGACTAATGACAGTCATAAATAGTTTCACAAGACTAGTGAAATGAGGAAAATACAAACTTGATGGAGGCAACATTTCAGTTAATGAACTGTTTTGAAATTGGAAACATTGGTTTGAAATTGAATGTTTGTTAGGCAATATGAGCTTGTTTAGAAATATTGTATTTAGGTATTCCAGTCTGAAAGTGAAAAGCAATTTCATAGCTGTGTGTTTGTCCTAAACTTCTTTATCTGCATTTCTAAGGACCCTTGATATGCTATGGAATGCTCCCTGCTTTTAATGATGTGACAGCTCTGCAAAAGATTGATGGCTGCTATTAATATAGTGGAGAATACAGAGGTCCCATGTGTGTATCTATTTCAGGAAAGAAATGGAATAGATTTGTCCACATAGAATAGATCTGCTGCAGCCAGTGCCAGATCTTTGGTCTCCTGAAATTTTGCCCATTTTAGGATGACCATTTTTATCTCATTGTGACTTTTATCCCATTTCTGATTCCAGTTTTTTGAACTCTGCAACACTGAAGCCAAATATGGCAAATGTGTTGTTCTAACTTGGACTCTGGCAGGAGGAGGAAATCAGGATGTAGCAGTAGTTAAAAATTTTGAAGTTTGAGGTTCAGTAGCCTGAGATTAGAGAGAAAGAAATCAGCAAAGAACTTCTAATTGATTTGATACGGGCAAGTCAACTGTATTCATTTGTAACCAGCACCTGTGCAATAAAAGATATTAAAACAACATTAAAATGTGTTCCTTTGTATGTTTTACCCTGGATTCCTCCTATGGGACCTGCAGGACTTCACTTTTCATTTTGACTATCTCAGGTTCATACAATCTCACATAGCTCCACATGATTAACACCACTGCCAATTTTTCTTCTTTGTCATCTCTTCAATTCACTGCTAGACTTCTTTTTTTCCTTTGATCCAGTAATTGGATCCTTTCTTTTTTCTTTCTCAATTTACAGTCTTATCTTTTAGAAACACTGAACCTGGTTGTTCCTTATGCCCAGTTCCTTGCCCTCATTTTCTTTATTATTTTTTTCCTTCCCTCTCCTCCTGTTCATGACACATTGTGGGGTTTAGATATTAAGTTTGTCATATGTCTATTGTTGGACAACTATCATTAATAAATTCAGCTTTATCATTCTGTGTGCTCCCACAGAAGGAATGCAGGCCTGGAAGAAAGGAGGGTATGGCTGTTTATGGGTGCTGCTTCATACGTCAGTGCCTGAGATTCCCTCATCTCCAGAAAGCAAACAGATATGTTTAGTGTTGTCTCTAGAGAGACTCTGAGAGTATTATCTGGAGAACCAAATTCACTGCTAGCAAAACCAGTGGGATTGCTCCAGGGAAAAATGTGACCTAGTGTCTGTGTGGCATTTCAGAAGTGCATAATTTTGCATTTTCTTGTAGTATTTTTCCTGTCAGAGGAATACAGGGCATCTAACAAATACCAATCTATCAGTCTGCTGGGGCTAGTTGATGTCTTATGTGATGAAAGCACAAAACTTGTGAAGGAACTGAGGAGTTTTATTCTTTTGTCCTTTGTGCATGGGGGGGTGTCTCTGCTTAATTGAGCTATTTTGTCTTTTAGCTAAGGGCAAACAGGTTCCTTAGAGTATGCCCACACCAAAGCACAGCCTAACACAAAGAAGAACATTTAGTTGAGAGATAAGATCAGTCTCCAAATCTGTGTAGACTTGTGAGTGATAGTCACAGTTTATATTGACACTTCTGTGTGGCTTTTGCTTCTGAGCTGCCATGGTCTTTCCTCACATCTGCCCTGTCTTTGCAGGGTAACTGGGCATAGTTAAACAATGACTTGGGTTTAACAGACACCAGTTGTGTATTTCAGTAGAAAGCAAAATCTTCATAAAGAACCCCTGGATTTACAGTGACAGAAAGAAGCAAAATGAACACACGTTATATATTACATAGGGTTATAAATACTGAGACATTTTATTTGGAAGAAGGCAAGAGAAGTATGTGTCCTAGATACAGAAGCATAAATGCTGAAACTTTTGCATTTGAACATGTATCACAGCAACAAAGTGGAAATTCTGTGTGAGGAATATCAGTAAGTTTACTGTATAATAGCCTTTATTTAAAATTTGTCTGCAGCCTTCCATAGCAGTCACAGTGATTTACAGGATTCCATTTATGTGCTTTTTACAATTTCCTCTATTTGTTGTAAGCACTGAAAGTTGACTGCAAACTATTAACACCTATTTATCTAAGTATTTGGTGCAGAAGCCTTGAGAGTCTGACTGTAGCTAATGCTTTTGGAAGAGTTTTGTATCTATATAAATAGCAATACTTCAAGCAATATTCACAGTTGATTCAAATAATTCTTCTCATTGTCATTTACCATCAACAGAAGAGTCAGTTGCATAAGAAGAAGCTACTGAGGATTCATAAGAGAGGATGGCTGAAATTTATCCAAAAATGGAATTATCCAGCACTGGTGATAATAAATGAGAAGGAAACAAAAAATCCAGGAATTCCAAAGAATCTGCAAAGGCATTTTCTAATGGCTAAATATAAAGCCATCTGAACCATTCTGGCATTAGAAAAAGTCCCAAGGAGGTAAAATGAAAAAAAAAAAAAAGGATGTCACAGAAGAAAAAGTAATGTAAAACCTGATAAAACATGTTGCTCCTTCCCTTCAATATCTGAAATTAACATTCCAGCCAGAGATCTGTAGTGTCAGGGAAAGATGAGAATTTTAAAAAATACATACAGATTCTCAAGTACATTTCTTTTTTAATACCTTGGACAGAGACAAAGTAGTATTACATTTCAGCATGCCAAACATTACAGTTTTATCATGTCAAATATATAATATAGTATTTGAGTTTGTCTAAGTAATATTAACAGTTTACAAATTAGAGAAACTTAGATGGTGGATTTACTGAACCAGTGATCTTGCAACAATGCTGATGATCTTCAGCCTGATAAATGGGTAGATATTAGATCAGCAAAGAGGGATCCATGGCACATGTTTTGTGTGTGTGTGTATGGGCACACACATGCACTCTCACATATCAAGCACTTAGCTTCTTCAAGCTGTAAATTAATTACTCTTCTCCAAGGCAATATATCAGATTGTCTGATGAAGGATACAAGAGATTTTTCCATTACAGAAATCATCTATACTTCTCCTTTCTCAGAGGGAAATCCAAACTGTGGTACACGACACAAGAAACTAAATATTTTGTGCTGGCTTCTAGAACTGGCTGGGTCATACCTTTACTAAGCAGGGCAGTGCTCGATCTTCAGTAGAGCTGGAATGTAGTTTGATATTTAGCTCTGTGGGGCTAACATCAAATTGTGCTTCCTGGGCTTTCTGCCAAACATACATGTAACGGGTTAAGAAAGTCTAATTCAACCTGATGCAACACTGTCCTCATTGCCCAGCTCTTCTCTCAGCTATATCACTTAAACTGCAGTATAACTGTTACTGGGGTCTGACATAATCTGTGCCAGTATTGTAAATGCTTTGGTTTTCTATGTATTAGCATTGAGAAATTTAATGGATAATTGCATATTGGATTTTATGCCTCTGGTTCATATAATTCTATATCTCCAATTCAGCCACAAATATATGTAAAATTAAGTGTCTGCATTTTATCATAGATTAAAATGTCACCATGAACAATTCTACCATTGTCACGATTAGACCTTATGAATGTATCCCTGTTAGCCAATTAAATGACTTTCTTATAAAAGACTGTGTAAATAACAATTGGCATACATTAATTCAAATTTTTAGGGAGATGCTACCATGAATAAAACCCCTCAGGAGCATATCTCCCTGCTGTTGTCTTCATGATTCTTTAATTTCAATGACTTCTTATCTCAAAATTTGGGACAAAAGGGCTTGACTGAAGACAGTTTAAGCTGCTAGAAAGTCTAACCAATTTCAAAATGCTTAGAAATGGCCTTGCTAGTCACCCCTAATATTGTCACAGATTTATAGCAAATCAGAGCAGGAAAGTCCTTCATGGGGTTATTTAGTTATTTAAATGGAATCAGGAGCTGCTCAGTGACTACAAATCACATCTTAGAAAATATAGTTCCTGGTGTTGAAAAATTACTCATTTTAAATATGTTTTCGTTTCGATTTTGTTGTTGCTGTACAGAAAGTTATTTTAGCATTTTTCATTTTTTGCACTTCCTGGACTACACAGTGGATGCAATGTTTTTCCAGATGCCAAGTTCTTCCAGTCCAAACTATTTTCCCCTTCTAGTCAGCTGCAATCTTTCAGGGTACCCTGGGGTCACAGCACAGCACTGCTTCTCAGAGCATTCCATTCCCCCCAAGCTCAGTCCACTCTGTGAACGTCTCATTTTGCTCCTGTCTATGCCCATATGAGCAGT
This sequence comes from Acanthisitta chloris, assembly GCF_000695815.1. Taxonomy (NCBI): domain Eukaryota; kingdom Metazoa; phylum Chordata; class Aves; order Passeriformes; family Acanthisittidae; genus Acanthisitta; species Acanthisitta chloris. The sequence continues at coordinate 44,606 of NW_008692984.1, read as the reverse complement.
ACATCCACTTAACAGATGTCTTAACAAGGGGAAAAAATGGAACAATAGTGATCAGTGAAAACAATGGCAGACTTGAATGCTTAGTATTTCTTCAAGGTTCTTTACGTGTAATTTCTTCAGAGGACAAAAAGTGTGTTCTTTGTTGGATAATCCACCTTGCAGTTTAAACATACCATAAACCAGATTGGATTCCAAGTGTACACTGTCATTCGTTTATTTCCCTCTTGCCATTCCACAGACATGTTTACCTGCCTCTGAAGTATTACTGCTAGCTCTCTTGAACATTTTTGTTAAGCCTGTACTCTGCTTCTTGCATTTCTATTCCTTGCTCTGGAGTGCATTTTTATGTCCTAGCTGCTGCTGCTGCTGCTGCTGCTGCTGCTGTTGCTGCTGAACATTTGTTGCTTTGAACTTCTCTGGTTTTATAAAATTCTGCTGACCCTTTCAGGCATTGGCTGGGGGGAAAATCAAGATGAGTGACTGATCAAGCATTGAGACCCTTCTGTAATGTGATAGGATACCCTGTTAAAGCTGGCAGAAATGTGTGAAGATCCATATTAATACATAATTCAGAAGCTGGTAAAGAGTTCCTAGTGGCACAGAAACCAGAAACTCTTCCATGGAGAAAGCTCAACTCAGAGTGCAAAAGGCATGATATATGGCAGAGCTTGCACTTCATTTTGTTGAATTTCATGAGGTTTGCATTGACCCACCCCTCAAGCCTGTCAAGGTCCCTCTGGATGGCACATCCCATCCCTCCAGCATGTTTACTGCCCCGCACAGCTTGGTGTCATTTCTTCTTGCATCATTAGTTACACTTCTGCAGTTTCTTCAGCTTATTCTCTGACTCAATCCACTGAATTCAGCAGTTCATCAGTGCATGACATCTGCCTTAAGAAAATGTTCAGAAAACATAACTCTGTCATTTTTTCATTATCTTAATGCTAAATATATGTATTTTGGTGATACCTCAGAAAAGCCACATGCAAATTTCAAGCACAGTAATGATCAGAGACCTAGAGCACTTCTCCTGTGAAGACAGGCTGAAATCAGAGTTGGGCTGTTCAGCCTGGAGAAGGGAGGGCTGCAGGGAGATCTCACTGCAGCTCTCCAGAACCTAGAGGAGCCCTACGAGAAGGCTGGAGAGGGACTTTTCACAAGGGCATGGAATGGCTGTAAACTGAAAGAGGGCAGATTTAGGTTAGATATTAGGAAGAAATTCTTTACTCTGAGAGTGGTGAGACACTGGCACAGGTTGCCCAGAGAAGTTGTGGACGTCCCATCCCTGGAAGTGATCAAGGTCAAGTTTAGTGAAAGGTGTCACTGCCCATGGTGGCAGGGATTGGAACTAGATGATCTTTAAGGTTCCTTTCAACCCAAACCATTTGATGATTCTACGATTCTAATTTGAGTTCTATAGCATTGAAGATACAAAAGTATACTTGGCTTGTGATAAATCTTTTGGCATAGTCATCCAGAGCTCATACATTTTTGACTCATGCTACATTTGTCGACATTGTTTCTAGGTTCTAAATAATTGACATTAGTTTCCAAATATAGCCTCATTTGAAGTATATAGTTCAATGGAAATATATGTGCTGTTAGAGCCTGCTAACTGATCACATTCTTTCAGGAAAGGATAACTAGCATTTTATCACTGAAATTTTTAAGGAAAATACCTGAGTAAGCATTTAGCAGCAGATAAATGCCACTTTCATTAGTGCATGGAGTGAAAGGATTTGGGAGGTTTGGGTTATTTTTAGAGGGGGCAAGCCAGGTGTTGCTGAATATAATGGTTGCCTGGTAACACATCTCGGATTACAAGATAGCAGGGTCATTGATGTAGGCTTTGCTTCATCAGTAATACACAAAAAAAAAAAAAAAGAAAGAAAAGAAACCCAAACCCACTCCAGCAAACTGTTCTTTGGCAAGTTCTGCTTTTCAGTGTTTTGTCAGCAATTCATTAATGCCAAGCTTTCAGAAAGATATGCTCTAGAAATGAAAGCCCAGAGTAGAGGCTTGTTAGTCACTGCTTTTGTTGTATCAATAAGAAAGCCAGTTTTGCCTTTGGGCTTGGATTCAGTTTATTTTCATTTGCCTTGCATGTCAGTTTACAAATACACACTAAGCTTTAGATGCTTCTCTGTGTGCTCTTCTGCTTTAATAAATATTTGTTGATATTTTAATTGTAATATCTTTGGACCTGATCCTAAGAGTGTAACTCATACTGAAAGCAAGAATTATTTAGTAAGATCACTCATGTATTCAGCTGCTACCTCTCATCATTAAGAGTGGCAGAATTAGGGTCTATATAACTGCAGACTGGTAAGCTTTTCTACACATGTGTATTTAAATATATATTTAAGTATTCAGTTATTGAAAAAATATCCTAATTTGCACAGACATTGAGGACTTACAATGAAAATTGTTTGTCATGGGCATTTTTGATCCTCAGAATACCTTGATTTAGGCAGCATTCAACAATTTTTAGCATCAATATATGCTTGAAATTGTTGGTTAGCAAAAACAGTTCTCATTGCCATATTCTTAAGACCTTTTTTTCACCTCTGAATATGTCCTACCTTTCTGCTAAAAACACTTCTCCAGCCAAAGTGGGAACAGCTACAGCAATCACTTTGCAGGTAGTTTCTCAGAGGTGCAACCTCTTCCTTTGAAGATTTTTAACTTTCCCAAAATCTTTTATTTCGGTCAGGGATCAGGGACTCATCCTACATCCTATCTTGTTTGTTGTTGGGTTTCTTTAAAGCTCTGGTGTGTAAACAGGAACCAGCAGTGACTGATGATGAAACATGCTCCTGAGTTTTCTGTGCAGTAAAATTAATTTTCCGGAGTTTTGCATGTACCAACTCAGCCTGTGACCTCACAGCTGTGACCTGTGCTGTAGCACAGCACAATGAATCATAAAGGACCTTGTAATAGAAATTCTCATTTTGTCACCCTCTGGACTCCCTCTGTAAGGAACCAAAGGAGAGTCAAATTGGGGAGTATTACTTACTGAAATAGCCAGAAGGCTCAGCCAGCAAAGGAAAGGTGTTTTGTCTTAGGCACAGGCCCTATAATTCTTCTCATTTCAGGGTGGTGGAGGGATGTGTGTGGAGAGTTATATTTTTGTTTCCTGATTTGTCCTCTTGTTCAATAAATGCTTGCATCCATCTTTGGTGTTCATAGAATCATGGAATTGTTTAGGTTGGAAAAGACCTCCAAGGTCATTGAGTCCAACCTTTGACCAAACACCATTCCCTCATCCACTAGATGGGTCACCTGATCATAAAAGGAGATCAGGTTGGTCAAGCAGCACCTTCCTTTCCAAGGTTCCTTGACTCCACTGGAACATGTTTATATCATCAGTAGTTTGCCACATCGACTAGGAAGATTTCAACATCATATATGGAATGTAAATACAGGTTTTTGTGGTTTACAGGGTTTTTTTTACTTCTCTGTAAGTGGTGACCTGCATTCTCCTTGAGAAACAGAACCTCTTCCCACAAAACCTCTCTTCACAAGATAAATCTTGATCCTTACACACTTCTCCTGTTTGTGCCATGTTTTGATCTATATGAAACTGCAGCTTTTGAGAGACAATATTTTATCAGTATGAATAGATAAATATGAAAATTCTACCTTCATTATAAAAATAAAGCAATTAAACCACTGCCTCATCCAGATATCATCACTCCATCAGACCAGTTTTTCTATACTGGAAGCTTTGTGTTGTGTAGTTTTGGTTTCTGCTAAAAAAAAGTCTTTACTTTTTTAATCTGCTCTGATTTTTTTTTTAACCAGCATCCTTTCAGGTCTCATTTCTAATATTATTTCATAATTAAAATAGATAGGAGAATCTCTTCCCTGCTTTCTATCTCCACAAAAATAAATAAAAAAATAAAAAGGAAGGTTTTCTCTTGAGTATTCTGATTCTTTTAATTACTGCCTCAAATTCGATTTAGGGTTGTTTTTTCTTCATTGCTCAAAGTAATTTTGCTTGCCAGCAATTAGAGATAGGTGTTGTGCAATAAACACTGGGGGAAACCTCAGCAAAATTGTTTCCATGGTGTTTAGTCAGACCTGCATAACTGTTGCTTAGTGAGGAAAATAAGACTAGGGTACTCAAGAGCAGCACAACAGAGGTCACTCAAAGTCCTGAGTTTCAGTCTGCCTGTTCAGCCACACCTTTCTGCCAGCCTGATAAGGTGCTGTGCCATGGCATGGATGGAGTGTTTTACCAAGGTAAATTTGTTCAAAATTCTTAGTGTGAAGGCCAGATTATTATAGTATTCTCTTTCCTTTTTACTTTGATAGCTATGGAGAATAAAATATGCTGAAAGCATGATTTATGAAGGGGTAGATCTATAGAACTCCCACCTTCAAAGCACACCTTTCTTCTCCTAGCTCACTGCTGGCATGCAGGAGGATTTCACTGTTCCCTGAAAAAGCATCCCTGAGCCTCCTTGGTACTGCTCCAAACCTGCAGAGTCACCCAGTAGCTGAAGGCTGGGTACTGGTTGTTCTGGGGCTGCAGCTCAGGGAGTCACAGTTGAAACTAGTGAAACATGTTCCAATTCCTTAAAACTAGAAATACTGTTTCTTGCTTCTCCTGCCCAAGGGGAAAAGGTAAGTGGCAAATCTCTCTGCAGGGTTATATGTATGTGGGACAGGTTCACTTATAAAACTGTATATTAAGTGGGACATCTTCACTTATAAAACTAGACATGAAGTAAAGAGTTTTGTTTTCATTTGGATGAAATTTGCAACCTGGACATCAAGCTGTACTTACACAGGGTAACCTTGTGTTTAGGAGTTCCCGCAAAACAGCCTGGCACTTCCCTCAGAAATGAAGTCAGCCCTTTCCCTCTCAAAAAAAAATTTCTTCCAAAGAGGAGACAGTCATGTGCTGCTCCTGCCCTGACCATGAGCAAAACATAAGAGATCAGAGGCTTTCCCCATGTTTGCATGGGGCCACATGGTGCCTGAGATCACTGATTCCACCTGGCAGCTTCAGAAGTCCCTGGCTCACCCTTGTCCCCATGTCCCTTGCAGCTGTGGCTCTCCCAAGGCTCTTCCCCATGTAGCTGTGGTTTTATCTATTGCATTGCACTTTGCATTATCAGTCCCTGTTGTCTCCATCTCCTGTGTATGCAGTCCTGCACTTCACTGTCAAGCTAGCAAAATAAAAAAAATCATGGGTGCGTTAAACCAACTTCTGTCCACAAGTGCCCCATTAATTCCATCAAATCTATTTTGGTCTTCTTTCTGCCATCAGTTCTGCCACATTTTGTGCCAGCTCAGACCAATAAGCTAAATTATTAAGGCTTGGAGCCTTACTTAGATAATATGGGCACTTTCTGAGCAGCACAGGACAAAGGTTAACAGCAGAACATAGCAGTGGAAAATGAAGCACAGAAGGGATGTAGCACAGAGATGTTTTCTAGCCAGTCCTAGCTTTAATGTGCTTACTATATTTTCCATGTCATTTACACCATCCTCTTCCCAGTTAATTTTGTAATCTGAATCTGAGGACTCAGGCTGGGGAGGAGTACTGCTCTTCTGGAAAGGGGGAGGCTATTTTAAGTGTTTGAGAACTGAAGTGGAAATAGTGAGTATGGGAAAAGGGAAGGCTGGGAGGTTTTGTCTGGGAAAAGGAATGTGTTTCATTTTACTTTACTTATCCTATAAAACTGGGGCAAAATGAACAAGATTTGGGTAAGCAGCTTTAGTTTAGAATGATCCCAAAGCTCTACTCAAATGCAGCTGGGTTTGTTTTCAGGATAAGTTTCATCTTCTACATTCGGTGGATTTTTTTAAATGGGCAAGTGTGAGGGTAAACTAAACTGAAGAGGCTTGGAAGATATCAGCAGGTTTTAGGGAGAGAGCTTAAAAAGAAAATCAACCCTGTAAGTTTCTTCAAGAGTTTGTCAGCTAGTCACACTCTCTATGGAATGATGGCAGAGATATGACCTAGAGGTAGGAAAGTTTGTGTATGCCAGTATTGGAAAGTTCATGGGTGATGCAAGATCTTGCCAAAACATACAAGATCAGCTCTGTAGAAGTGGCAGAGTACAACTTTCATGACTCTCTGTGGGTTCCCTGCCATCCTGCTTCTGGATCATTCAAATTTGTTTTTTTCACCATCTTCACCTTCAGGGAATTTCCCAAACAGGCAGCTACTTCATAAGCAAATCTTAATGGGGACTCATCATAATATCCACTTAATGCTGCTCTGCATGGTGCTTACTACTATAGGGACAATAAATGCCAACTTCTTTATCAAAAAAATTCTGATTTAATATTTATAGTTCTGATTTAATATTTATAGATCCTCACATTGTTTTCTTTGTTTACATAACATATTTCTTCTCCACAATCTGTGTCAGAAGTGTGAAAGGGGAAAAGTAAGCTTATATGTAAAACTGAATTCCTTTGACCTTCCTCACCACCAATCTTCACTTGGATAACACAAGGTAGGTTAGGAGGTCTCTGTAAAGCACAGAGTTCCAGTTCTCAACTTTCTTTGTACAGACTTTTCAATCTCTTTCTAATCTTTCTTATTACTCCCATCTGCACCCTTAGAATGACTATATTTGAGACAGACTAATCTGGGGACAGTATTGCTAGCACAAGAGATGTATCTTGATTTATAATGGACTTATGATCTTTTTATTCGTTGTACCAGACTTTGGTAGCCTAATATTTACTTTCTAATTCTCAGTTCTGTCGAGCAGTGATCCTTAGAGAGCTGTGATTGGTAGTTTAGGATTGCATCCAGATTCATTGTTGCATTGAATTTCTTATTGCCACTTCACTACACTGCCTATTTCCCCATGTTAGTCCTAGTTGTGCTGGGGTTTGCTTGACCTATATAATTTTGCTGTCCTGCTGTTTATCACCCTCCCCAGAACACTGCTACACATATATAACCACACAAACCTTATGAATATATTTGTTGTACCTCAGCAGTCACCTTTTTAAGACAGTTTCTAGTCCATGGCAAGAAATTGCCTCTCACCTTGATCCTTCTGAATTTCATTATCTGTTTGATAGGAGGGATTTTATCAAAGGCAGTTTCAAAATCTAAATAAATAGCATCAGTTAATTTTCCTTACCTTATAAAATATTTTTCTGCCTGTTTGAAAGACTGCTAAATAGGTAAGAAGACATGGTCTCCCTTCTAGTGTACTTACCTTCACTGAGCCATTTGGTCATGAAGCTTTAGAGGATATATAATTAAAGTTATCATTATTTCCATAACCAACTCAAAAAGTACAAATTCATAGAATCATAGAAAGGCTTAGGTTGGAAGGGCCCTGAGAGATCATCTAGTTCCAACCCCCCCCTGCCATGGGGGCACCCACTAGATCAGGTTGCTCAGGACCTCATCAAGAAAAAAAATCAAGTGATTAGAATTATTCTAATGAAAACATTTATTGATGAGACATTAACGTTGTGTTTGAATAAGAACAAATCCTTTTGAAAATTTTATGCTTTTGATTTATTTCTCAATAGCAAGAACTGTAGCCACTGTGGAAACTTAACTGCAGCCAGAGGACAAACTTCCCCTCTGCAAATCATTCGTGTGGTCATTAAAGGGGATGGCACATGGTGTTATGTTGATCTTTTAGAACAAGATAGCCATACAGGAGAACTCAGCACTACTAATATTTTCAGTTACAGCAGTCTTGTTTGGCAGAAAAATACTTTTAGCATTTAGATAAGATTTTCTTTGGGACTGCTCAGTTGTTACATGGGCCACTCATTTTCCCTCATTTTTTGGAGAACATGTCAAGTGCATTGTCATATATCAAACACCCTATAAAATACTTGACTCTCTATGGTTTAGTGTTGAATTGGCATTAAAGTGCATCTACATACTTATAAATTTTAGAAAGGTTTAGTTAAAGACTAGAAACCATCAATCTGAACAATCTTAGAGACTAGCAGAATAGATGATCTGTAAGGTTTATTCCAACCCTTAAATTCTGTGATGATTCTATGATGATGATTGTCAGACTAAATAAATATCAAATTGCTAAGGCAAATTAAAACATTAGATCACACTTTCCCTTCAGTTTATAATACTAGGTCATTTTTACAAGGGGTAATAAATGCCCATACTCCTTATTTAACTGGTCAAAATGTGTCACCCCAGTATGCTGATCTCTGTAGGTCTCTGCTGTGTTCCTGCCCAATTAACATTTTTCCCCATTCTGAATTGCCAGAGCATCTTATGACAAAGAGCTCTACTCCATCTCATTCTAAGCAATGAATAATTTTTCTGCATGCCATTTCCCTTCCTTTCAAATGGAATAAGCTTTCCCAAGCTTTGGAAAAGTTCTGGAGGACCTAGAGTGAAGCACAGTCTTTGAGAGGGTAATTCAACCCATCTTGAGATAAGCATGAAGACAGATAATGTGCATTGCCTTAGGGGCTTCCCTCTTTCCCCACTGACTGTGCAAGGTAAACAACACATCTGCACTGCACAGTGCTGCACACAGATACCTGAGCTTGGGCTTAAAACCAGAAGCAATAGTGGCCACTCCACCCCCATGGATTAGTCGTTCTGAAAAAGCACCAATGTGTCTGAGCACAGGATCTCAACTCGAACCTCTGCTCAACATTGCTATTTGGAAGTTCCCAGTGATCTTTCTCTGGCAATACACTGCATTGAGTAGATGACCCACAAAGGCACAGGCAGATATCAGATGCTGATGACAAATCCAGGCTCAGAAGCAGCCAGGAATGTGAATGTGTTTTGTCTTTGACACTACTCACAGAAACATCAGGGTCTCACATAGGGCTGGGGTGATGTGGTAATGCTAGAAAGCCTAAAGGAAACCTCCTGGCTTTAAAATTATTAAAACAGGGAATCAAAGAGAAAATAAAGTTTTTCTAGCAATTTAAGGATTTTGAGGTTTTAACTGATTATAGAAACATTTTTTTCAAACAATCTGTGGCTTCATTTCCCTGTTTTATCACTGATATCCTTTCCACTTGAATGTGTAGATTTTCTCTACTGTAGAAAGACAGTGTATAGAAAGACTATTTAAATCAACTTTGATATTTTATTCTAACAGAGAAAAATAGATTTTTCATGATGCAAGGGCACTAGAAGAAAATCTAGTAAAGAACATGACTTTCAGCAAGCTAAAACTGGTACTTATTTATTAATGCTCTTGTCATTATGGATCTCTTGACAGAATAAGGTCCAAAAAAGTGGGAGCTTCTCTAATCTATCCTCATGTGCCATTTTACTCAATTACAATATGCTTGCCTGGAGCAGAGGTTAGCTGTTTGCTCAAGCCAATCCTAGATACTTGATGTGTTCTAAACATGACTAATGCTTTTAACCAGATGGCTCTACAGATAGCTCTTTTTCATTTTTTTTTTCAATATTTGCTTCCTGGGTCTCTTATTTATATTTATCATGAGATTTTAGCACCATATGTCCATTTTATATACCTTTTAATTACTTGAACTTGGTACACTATTTTCTTTTTGAATGACTCCACGAAAACAGCAAAATAACAAAATTGTTTGAACTCATGGTCATTTTCATACTCTAATGTCTTTTTTCATCATCTGTATATAACTAATTCTGGTACCTTATGCAACTAATGCTGCATCCTCTGAGAAATTTCAGAGATATTCTCTGAAAACAGGAAAGGTTTGTCCATTCATTGAGCAAAATGTAAATGCAGTCTGAGTTCTGCATCAATCATATTCCTGATTTTAGATATGCAAATCTCATCATCAGATAGCAAAATTAAGTGAGCTTGTTCCTATACAGAAATACCATAATTTTTCTTTATAATGGAAATCTCTACGAATGAACATTAGATTTTGCAAGTAATTTTGGTGACTGCACAAATATGTTCCCAGTTTGGGACTGTATTTTCAACTCAGATGTTTAAATTTACCTATGTGAATAATGTCATAGAACCTTTTTTTAAATTTAAACATGCTGCATGTACAATGTCTCACTAAAGATGTCTATACATAATGGTATTGCTCTAGACTGTGTACTCAACAAGAGTTACAGATAATTGCTGAAGCAATCTACAACAGAAAGAAAATATCGTTAATATGTGTAGCTAATTTCTTCAGAAAAAAAATTCCACCTTTTATTGTAATTAACCATTTGTAGTTAAGTGGCCTGAACTGAACCTAGAGGACATTGATTCAATGCATCTTGCTGGATGCTGCATGTGGTATCTTTAGTTCACGGAGACCTCTCTGTCTTTGAGTCTTTTGTTCTCCTTCCACAGACAGAATATTTGTGCTCATCATTGTTCTCATCACCTCCAAGCTGCCAGTATATTCATCAGATACACTTACATTATTTTTATTGGTTCAGGCAATTTTCTTTGTGCTGTTTTGAATAAAATTGAAATTTCTTCCCCTTTGGAGGTGAAAGCTCTTAAACCTTTCCCTTAATTTGCTGCTATAAAAATAGTCCCCACTAAAAAGCCAAAATTTATATTCCTGCTAATCTAAAAGCTGTTAAATACTTTGAACACAGTTTAAATAAAGTCTTTAAACTTCTAAAAGACTTTATCAGAAGGGTTTCTTAGAGGAAAAAGCACTCATACACAGAATAAAACCTAATTAATACTGGCAATGGATTCATGAAGAGGAAACAACATTTCTCTCATATAGTCAAATAAATGATACTTTTCTACTCATTAAATCAGAGAGCTGTCATCTTGCCAAACAGTATAGCTCTGGGGTCCAAATACCAGATTTTAAAACTAAATACAAACAGATTGTGGCACATGTGCTGGACAGTTTGTTCTCAGAGTGCCTGTAACACGATGTGCCTTTCAGCAGAGAGTGCTGGACTCAGGTGGTGCCTCCAGGGGCTTGGGAGATGGTCACTGGCCCCAGGGCAACTGAGAGTGTCTGTGGGTGACAGACACATGGCAAGAAGGCATGAGCTGTAGCCCAGGGAGATAGTACTGGAATGAGTAAACATGTGACTCACCCAAACTCAACCCCCTCTGTGGCAGAGAAAACTTTTTAGGGATCAGAGTGATCTGGCTGTAAATCAAAACCTACTGTGGTCACAGTAAGCAAGCAGAGTAACAAGAACCTGCCTGTGAGTATATGATGAAGCAGATTTGTTGACAGAAATTTTTCTGTTCTGTCTTATTTAGTCACTCTTAAGTTTTGTCTCTTTGAAAGATTTATTTTGGTTTATATTTTGATAAAATTTGGCTTTGAGTTGAAAGAGCTTTTTGGTCTTCTGGTCTCCACCATAAGGCAAAGGTTAAAATGTGCATCTCAGAGATTTACCTGTCTCTCTTCCTACACCATTGCACACACATCCTTAACACTCTGCAGCCTTTGAATTTATCAGAATTGGCTGCAAATTAATACTTACATCCTGTGAAAATGCCAGGGTTTCAAAATTTGTGCTGTGTCAGACAAAAGAAACATTGACACTTTTTTTTTATATAGCTTCCCATTCTTTTGTTTTGTTTTGTCATTCTAAGCTAAACAACACTTTTTGACATTTTCAGGTACTGGGTTCACTGTGAGTTTAATTGAAGCCTTTAGTTTCATCTTTCTCCAGTTTACTCTGAATTTTGAGCTGCTGTGCTGACTCCTGAAGAACTGGTCTTTGTGCCTCCAATCTACTTTAACTCAACTGTAATGGTAAGTTTCTTAAATGAAACTTAACCATCTCAGTGCTGTGTAACACAGCCCCACACTAGTTATTTAATCAACCAGTGGCAAGCTGAAACATTTCAATAACTGATTTTGGATTTGGTGGTTGTCATTTGGTTGGGTTTTGATTCTGAAAAATTTCCTATCAAGTCTACATGTCATTTATAAAAATACTGGGTTTAATTTAAGCAAGAATTCCAAAGGCAGAAAACCCACAAGTTATTTAATAGTCACTACATTTTTTTTTATTCTGCCACTATAAAGCACTATTGTAGGGATTGATTTATGTCTTCTTCCGTGGGCTGGTTTCCTGATTTGGACTTAGTCTTAGGTCATCCAGAAAATTGGGAAAAATCACCAGACATTCTATGAATGTGATTTTCACTTACAGAAATACTTTTTTTTCCCCACAACATTTAATTGTAATATTATTGTTGTTGTAAAGTACCAAGTTTTGAACATGGCTCTGTGTTTAGGGACCTAATGGAGTCCATGCATTTCAGTACTACACTATTATTTTGAGTACCCTTCTGTAGCTAGACACCTACTTCAATTTCTGGAAAATTGTGGGGTTTTTGGATTCTGACCCCCTGTTTCCCTGTGGGAATTCTCTCACCTTATCTCTTCCTTCCCAGCATTTCTTTTCTTCTCTACTGGCTTTGTATGGTCACTTCCACTTACCACACAAGTACCACAAATAAAAGTCCTTGAGAACTGGGCAGGGTCATGCAAAAAGGCTCCTTGGTGCTATGGGAAAGGCACAAATAATCTTGGGTCATCACATTTTGGTACTTGTTTATTTATTTGTAGGTTGAGATCCTAATTATGTAGTCTGAATTGATTCAAAGTGAGCTAAAGGTCATACTCATTTTGGCCAGGCAGTTGAGCTGATTTGAAATTTGTGTTTCTCCAGTTTTAGCCAGGGTCAAATACTTAAGAGAACTATGCCTCGGATTTTAACAGCTTCCTAATCTAAGTACAAGGGAATATTTTTGGTATCCATTCTTTTTCTTTTTTAATGCAGAAAATGCAGGAATTCTCGGATTACATATTTTTCTATTTATTTTCGTTCTGCCTTTCTTTTATTTAAAAAAAAAGTATTGAAATTGTCTTTGTAAATAGTATGTATTTCCCTTTAAAACTCTGGTTTACTCCTATACTAATTTTCTTTTTTCCCTCTTTCATAATTACAGTGGAATTCTATCATGTCCAAACACATTTTCTAGTTGCTAATTTCATGGCTCTTGCACCAGCTCTGAGCTATGTGTGTTTGCTGTTTTCTTCAAACACTAATAGTTTCTTCAAGAAACATATGACTCATGTGTACTGTTTACTCCTGATTAAAAGGTAAATGAGAACATCCTATTTCCTCATGCATACACAGAATTATAACTGTGTTATAACTCCATATATATATATCTACCCTAAACTCAGAGCAGAGGATTTCATAACTGTTCCATGGCCATCAGTGAATATTCTGAAGATGTTAAATAAGGCATTTTTACACTGATATTATGTGAAGTAGTCATAGTATTTTTGACATTTTTTCATTCTAAGTGTCTATAACTGTATATATTGTTTGTGTACAACATTTTGTGACTACTGTGTTGCCCACAATAACTCTGTTTAAACCTGGGGAAATGCAGACAAATGATTAACAAATCTTTTGCCATAACCCTTTGTTTCACCTGGAGCCAGGTTCTTCTCAGTAGTGCCAAACAATAGGACAAGAGTCAATGGGCAGAAACTGATGCACAGGAAGTTCCACCTGAATATGAGGAAGAACTTCTTTACTGTGAGGGTGCCACGCATTGGAACAGATTGTCCAGAAAGGTTGGGGAGTTTCCCTCACTGGAGATATTCAAGAACCATCTGGATGCAATTCTGTGCCATGTGCTCTAGGATGACCCTGCTGAGCAGGGAGGTTGAACCAGATGACCCACTGTGGTCCCTTCCAACCTTACCCATTCTGTGATTCTGCAAAAATCAACTCTTGCAGTTTGGCCAGTTATTCCTGTGTTCTTCATAGATTTTTGCATTTATTAGTAGAATCCCAGGACTGGATTTGCACTGCCCACATTTGAACACAGACCCTTCTTCCCCCGAAGCACATCTCCAGCTGGTGATCTGCAAGTTGCCGCAAGTCATCCCCCTGCACTCAGCATTGGTGTGGCTACACCTTGAATATTGTGTTCAGTTTTGGGCCTCTCACTTTAAAAAGGACATTTAGGGTCTGGAGTGAGTCCAGTGAAGGGCAATGAGGCTCATAAAAGATCTAGAACCTGTGAGGAAGGGCTGAGGGAATGGGGTTTGTTTAGTCTTGAGAAGAGGCAGCTCAAGGCTGACCTCACTGCTCTCTGCAAATACCTGAAAGGGGATTGTAGAGAGGTGGGGGATAATCTCTTCTGCTATGGCTGCAATGAGAGAACTAGAGGGAATGGCCATAAGCTGAGACAAGGGAGATTCAGAGTAGATAACAGGAATCTTTTTTTCACTGTTAGGATGGTCAGGCACTGGAACAGGCTGTCCAGGGGGGTGGTGGAGTCACCACCCCTGGAAGTGTTTAAGAGGAGTCTGAATCTGGTGCTGGAAGATATGGTTTAGGGTTTAGGGGTTAGAGAGGAGTGACAGGCTAATGGTTGGACTCGATGACCTTAGAGGTCTCCTTCAACCCTGATGATTCTAATTCTAATGCATAAAGTGCCTTTAAGTGGACAGGTACTTCAATTTAAATACTATCTATTTGTAACGTGACAGGCTTGCAATAACTGGATTTCTTGTCTAGTAGTCTAATTTGAAAGCCCAGACCACTGAAAC
>NW_008692984.1:13226-30087 GCF_000695815.1 Acanthisitta chloris | reverse complement strand
GACTATGTGACCTTGTGCCTTGATCTAGATTAGTTGTTCTGTGATTCCCGAAACCCTAATCAGTTTGTTTAACAGCCACCCTGTAATCAGCACCCAGTAGACAATACCTCTGCCTCAATCTACCTATTTTTATTTTGAAGAAGGTGAGAGTTGTGGAGATATGGAATGAAAGCAAACAAACTGTCACACAACCCAGATGGCTTATCTTGTTTTGATAGCAACTCCTAGCTGCTGCATACATCTAATTTAAATGCAGAATAACCCTGCAGAACTACACTATGTATTGCTAGCTAAGAACTGTTTTCACAGTTTTACAAAGAAGGTTCCTTCAGAGCTCTTATTCCAAAGAAGTAGATCTTTTTTCTCCAAACAAGTCTGGTTTGGGTTTCTTTTGTTCTTTTTTTTCTAATCTAATGGTAAGAATTTCAATATACTTAATCTTCACTTGATTTATTCATCTGCTTGATTGGTTAAACAGTGACCACACCTGTAGGTGTCTTTAGGATGTGCTTTCTATTCTTTTTATGAACTTGCAGTCCTGTGTGCTGAATACTTATCAGAAGTAGTCAAATTAGTTAGGTCTCTATTCAATTACAGGACTATTTGTGTAAAGTGATTTCATCCAGAATGTTATTTGACTTGTCCATTATCATACAGAATAGTATTTCCAAATAACTTCCTTACTTATCTATAACTTGCTTTCTCATTGCACTTTCTGACTGCTTCAAAATTTCCTTATTTGAATTCCCATGGTCTGACTCTCCTTTCAGCATAAGACCAGGACAACCTGGACAAAATATCTAAGTATTTTGAAGTTGCTGGAATTGCTGATCCTGGTTTTCTTTCCACCAAGCTCGGCTTTCCTCTACCTTTCCCTTTTGCCATCACTTCAGCAATCTTCTTTTTGCTGGACATCTTGCAGAGCAAGCATCCTGTGAGTAATATGGGGTTTTGTGGTTCTCTAAAGCTTCTTCTCTTATCCTGTTTCTTATCCTATTTCTCCATCCTGGAAGACTTCCAATAGTACAGCTCTGCCTCTAGCAGTGCAGTTGTCAAGATGTTTAAAGAGCAGAGAAGTTACTTTTTAGTTCTTTACACTTTTAAATGAGGCTATCTTTCTTGTACTTCTTTGTAGGATTTTTGAAATACAAGGAAACTTTTCCAGCCTCTGGAAATCATTACAGAAAGGAGTAGATGCTACAGGGCTCTGCACCATGAGCAGCCTGCCTGTATGGCAGTGAAAGGCAAGATGTGGGGACACAAAAATGCTAATTGCTAGGCATAAATCTCTGTGCTTCAGGAGCTATAATAGAAGTCCTTGAACTCCCAGACCTTCTGATAGCTGCAAATAAAGATTTTGGCACTACTTCTAATATCCAGCCATGGGAAGGGGTAATTCTCAGCAGCACAAAGGAAAAAATATGTATATGGGCTCTGTAACTGAAGTGTAAAAGTATGGGCATCATTGTGGCTGTCTTCAATAATAATTTAAACTGATGCAATCAAATGTATGCAGGGATGAATTATGAAACCAGTCCCTGGCACATTTTGATCTGAGCAAACTAGATCCCTCCTGAACAGCTCCACAGCATGGGCTGGTCTATGCCAGGGTCCAGCTTGGAAGTTTTGGAGGCTGAGTAAAATGATCAGTGTGGGCGCAGACAGGCAAAGCAGCTGGCCTGGGGATTAGAGAGTGGACCTTGGGACTGGTACATTTAGTGGTATAGACACAACCAGCTTGTCTAGTGAGTGCTTGGGTATTCCTTGCAGAACTGCAGCTGGACACAATCCCCAGGGAGGGGTGGGGGAGTTGGGTCTGACAATCTTATCAACTGCAATTTAACTCTCTGATGGTAGAAGTGCCTGAAATGGGCAGGAGGGGGAAGGGCCTGAAATCCAGGCTTTTTGTAATGTTACAGTCCATATACAGGTGGGAACTAGGATCTGCATGACAGCATAGGGAGTGGACTTTATAGAGTCCCTGTATTTGGGCAATGAGCACTAGGAACCTCTGGGACAAACCACGAGATGGTTCAGAGAGCATCTGCAGGACTACCCAGAGAGGGAGCTCTTGGGTTACCTGCTGGCTGGTAATAGGCCTAGCACTGCACATTTTCCTCCTCCATAAGATGTTTACATTCTTTAAGAGGAAAAAACCAAACACCTTTATGGATCACTGTAAACAGAGATTCAACCTGATTACCCTGTGAACAGAGAAAAGGAGACAGTAAATATAGCTAACAAGGTGTGTCATACTTGGCTCACTATACAAACCAAAAGGTTTGCAGTATCATTTTAGGCATTATACCTTCTACATGGTTATTTCACCTCTGCAACACCTGTAACCTGTGCAGAACAGGATTTTCTTTCAGTAAAGCAAAACAGACCTTGTGGCCATGGATTGCCCATTGGCTTCCATTTCTAGTATCCTTCTGCATTCTTGCAAATACATATAAAATACTGCTGATCAACCTGGATCTTTTTAAATCACCTGATCCCTTCCTGTGCAGCAACAGAAAGCATAATGAAAATACAATCATTAATGGCTAATAGGTTTGTGCTGGCCAGGAAAGACAAGATTAAACTGGCAGGGCTGAGAATCACTGTGGTAGTAACCTGCAGTGAAATAAATGTTATATGGATGAAAACAGAAAGGGGTTTGGTCAGCTGTGTTCTGGAAGAATTGCAGAAGAGATTTCACTGAACCGGTCCCTGAAATACTGCCAGAGATCCTGAAGACAGGTGAATAGACACCTCTAAACTTCCAGTAAATTCTTTCAAATTACTGTGATTACGATTTTAGAGGTATATGCTGGAGGACATGTAAAAATGATAATGATAAGGCTCAGGTATTACTACACAGCCACATGTACAGGAATAACAAGCATGATGGAATGCCAACCATAGCTGGGATACAGGTTTCTGCCCCATGATGAATTGAGTTGATGAGTGAGTTCATAGAAATTGGACAACATTCAGTAGCAGAAAACACAAGGCCAAGGACTAAGAAATAGTATCTATAGTTTCTGCAGCAAATCAGGTCACCTGTTGGAACAACAGGAAAAAACAATTGACAGCTGGTAGTGATCCTGTGATACCTTGATGTGATGCAGCCATATAAAAAGAAAACATATTCTCATGGATAGGGAAGTACTACACAGTATTCTAGCAAGAGTTTACCTGGAGCGCATTGTACAATTATTGCCGCTTACACAAGAGATTAAACATGCTGAAAAGCAGAGAAGGACAGTTCACAGGGGAAAGAAAGTTTTTCAAATTATTAGAGGGATGAAGCACCTTTCCTTTGAAGACAGGCTGAGAGAGTTGGGGTTGTTCAGCCTGGAGAAAAGAAAGCTCTGGGGAGACCTTATTGCAGCCTTTCAATACTTAGAGGGGGCTTATAAGAAAGAATAGAGAGACTTTTTACCAGTGTCAATAGGAATAGGAAAAGGGGAATGGTTTTAAACTAAAAGAGGAGAAATTTAGGTTACATTTTAGGGAAGAAATTCTTACTGTGAAGGTGGTGAGACACAGGTTGCCCAGAGAAGTTGTGGATGCCCCATCACTGGAAGTGTTCAAGGCCAGGATGAATGGGGCTTAGAGCAGTTTGATCTTGTAAAATATGACCCTGCTCATGGCAGGGGGGTTGGACTAGATGACTTTTAAAGCTCCTTTCTGGCCCAAACCATTCGGTGATTCTGAGAGGAACTTGGCTTTCACAGCCTAACAAAATGTTGCATGTCTATAATATTGCATGTTAATACACCAGCAAAAAGCTATTTGAACTAATAGCCACTGCTGGCAGAAGAACAGATGGGTGTAAGCTAGCCATTCATAAATTTATCCTGAAAAGAAGGTTTCTAAGCATCAGAGCAACAACATTTTGGAACAGCTTTTCTAATTGCAGCACAAAATGTAATGTGGTTAAACAGCACAATCACAACCCAGATTAAACTATGTGATTGACTAAAATAGCAGGACTCCTATGCTTTCCTATGGTCTGTATTACTAGAGGGAAACATC
Organism: Acanthisitta chloris; assembly: GCF_000695815.1. Classification (NCBI taxonomy): domain Eukaryota; kingdom Metazoa; phylum Chordata; class Aves; order Passeriformes; family Acanthisittidae; genus Acanthisitta; species Acanthisitta chloris. The sequence goes on along the minus strand of NW_008692984.1, from coordinate 26,064 downwards.
ATACAAGGTTTCAGGCAATAAAGATCTTATATCTCTAGATAAGATTCTGAGTTCAGTACACACTGAAAACCACATTTGCTACTGTTGATTTTTTCTTGCTTCACTTAATGCTCAGTTTCTGTATCGGTTGTTCATGAAAAAAGAGTTTGTGAACTTGATTATATATTGTTTTGCTACTGTTTAGGTACTTAACTACATTGTCATCATTATTTAGACATTAATTCTTTCAATAATATAAATATTTATTTCTGTAGATTGGATCTTTCCAATATATTGTTAATCTTGTAGTTACAGTTCAGCTTGGCATGCTGATGTTAATATATTGTTAATCTTGTAGTTACAGTATTACAGTTCAGCTTGGCATGCTGATGTGTAATGTCCATTCCCCTCTCCTGTAAGGGTTTTATTGGTTGCTATAGTTACTGGCCACTGCTCCATTCATGTCATTTATGTAGGCTAAATTCTTCGTGACCCTATGTCTGTTATTGTACACACCTTGTTGTTTCTATGTTATGATATCCCAAGGTACACAACTTATGATGAGGAAGACTTCCAAAGAAATTAGTGCAGCTTGTCTGTGTGACAGTCTGGACTCACAGGACTGAATCCTTCCCTGTTGCCACATTTTTCTAAGTCCACCTTAACAGTAACTCAGTGAGGTCTTGTATGTGCTGTAACACAGTCTATCTTGATATTTATTATTTAATCTATTAAAACATTTGGCTCTCTCCACACACAGTTGGGGGACCAATTAAAAGTCTAGAAAAACTATACAAAGTTTCTCATGTAATTAGACGTTTCAGGGCATGCTATTAAGGGCCATCTGTTCTCCTAGATGACTGAGTATGACTGAGAAATGAGATGTTTCCTTTTGTACTTGAGGTTCTGTCTGTCTTGATTCTATATTTGATTAACACTGTATGGGAGTGGGGGCTGAATTAATTTATAATGGTCTTAATCTGTGTAGCCAGTTAAGTATGATTAGGGTAGGATGTTGAACTGTTTAGCATTAGAGATGCCCTTTATTGTTTCTCTGCAAATAACCCTCTTGAACATTTTTTTAAGGAATCTCCATTGCTTTTCTCTTGTTTACATTCCCTCACCACCTGTTTCTTCCTTTTCTATCAGTGATCCAATTTGGCCGTGGAGTAAATGGTTACAACTAGAGAGAAATCACTGCCATTTCATGCATTTTGAATTTGGCTAGTAAAGCCAAACAGATCTGAGCAGGGCAGCAAAACATATGCTGTAAACTTATGAGAACTGGCTTACTTTCCCCTCTAACATCTGTGTGGTCTCACCAAAGGCAGTTCAGAATATGCCAGACTGACACACAACACGGAGATGCCCAAATTAACTTTTAATTTAGGTATTTGTGCTGTTGTGCCAGCCGTGATGTCCCAATACTGCTAAGAGGAGAGTTCAGTCCCTATGCATCAGTGCAGCTGGTTGTCTACACTTTTCCCTCTGAGTGCCTCTAAATCCTAACAGAGCAATGACATGCAGCAATACTGTTTAACATTCCTAATAACAACTGATAGCTTTAGCTAGATTTTTGCATTAGCACACACACATTTAAAACTTAAACCTGTCTCTAAATAAGACTTCTAGTTCTTTGTATAAATTCATGCAAATAAGATCAAAGGTCTTTTATGCTCTGCATATAGCAAAGTATTTATAAATCTGTGTCAAGCCAAGAAATCTGATCATTCTGTTTTGGTTACAGCAATGTGTTTTGTAATATCTACTGTGCTTTCTTTGATATTTCATCCACTTTATGTATAGCAGCATATTGTTATGGCAATATCCAAACAACACATTCATCCACTCAAATACAATATTGTTTGAAAAATTAAATATGAAATATGAGTTTATAATTCACTGTCACTGCACACTTAGCACTGTTAATGTCACTGCTCTAGCATCACCCTCAGGCATGGAAACCCTGGCACTTGTCCAGACTGGATGGCTTCCTGCTGGTTTTAGGAATGGTTATCAAAATCCATAAACAGTTTAAAAATAGTATTTGAAGATAATTGTAGGCACTTAGAATAGAATCATGTTGCCAAAATTTAGACAAAGTTATCAAGGAGTGACTTAGTTACCTTTCACTCCACTTACTGCCAGCAAAGAATAACAAGAATTTCCAACTTGCAAGCATTTTCCCTGACTTAGGGAAGGTGTGCAATTAGGTACCTAATTTGGAGCGAGATATATCACCTAGGAGCCCACATCTCTCACTGCTGTGAACAGCTCAACCTTGACTTCTCTTTTAATCCCCTGAAGTTGACTTCACCCCTCCCCAGTGGATGTTTCCCTGGCCTGCAATGCAATGAACTCAGCATTTTTCAACTGTTAGTAGCTGACTCTAGAGACACTTGAGACGTCCTTCCTCTCCCTTGAGGAGAAAGGGCATGCATCTTTCTCCAAAGAAATTATGAGTGCAGCTACTGCAACCATGAGGCTACAGCTGTTCACAATGCACACCATGAACACAATTCATACAGTCATCTGGAATTCATTATGTATTGTCAAGGAGATGTGGACTTTTTGTGTACTTGTAAAGAGAATTTAACTTCCCTTTTAAAGAATTTTCCCTGAAATAAAGAGTATAATTTTTTATTATTATTTAAAGTGAGTGAAGTTGCTTAAAGAACACCACAAAAGCTATTAAAACTTTGACAGGTGTTCTGCTCTGGTAAAATGCGCAACTGTGTTAATTTTAACCCAAATAACACAGAGATAGATTGAGCATATTAGAACATTTTGTTACAATACTTTTGTAAACTGAAGTATGTCTTTGTATTTCTTCCCATCAGGAATTACATTAGTTCATCATTGTAATGATTCTAGAATCCGAAAACTGGGAAGAATGATGTTGGTTTTTTTTCTAGAACAGTTTTCTTAAAGTATCTGGAAGCACCAAGATTTGGCAAGAAATTAAGTCATTCAAGCACTGGAAACTCTACTTAAAGGGTCATCTTGCAAAGGTGTTTCATTTTGGGTATGGTCACGTCATCAGTCTGATCCCTTGACGATAATAATGTATGTCAGTTCTCACAGTTTTCATAAAATGGAGGGTGGTATAGGTCACTGCATATTAAATCATTACTAGATAATAAAAATACTGGGTTTATAGATGTTTTACATCATTTTCTCTGTTTTAAGATCTGCATTGTCCAGGTGCTACAGTAGTGACTGTGCTTTCTTGAAATTTAATAATTATCAGAAGTCCTTAGCATGTTCCTTATCATTTTTCACCATTTTCATGCTTTGTAAGAATATACATTCTGTTACAGAGAACTGCAATAAAGATATGCACATGAACGTCAAGTTCTGAAAAATGGCTATACTACTAGCAGGATAGAAAAAGGGGGATTTTCTGACTCTCTTGGCTTTTCTAGGCCCTGGGAAATATATCTGAGCTTCTCAAGCTCCTACCCAGTCTCAAAAAATTTGCTTATAAATACCCACACAGGAAATGTTTTCTTATAATTGAGACAGTAAAGTCTCTGCTATTCAGTGGTGAGCGTAATTTTCCATTCCAATGCTTCACCTAGAGACACAGTGTATCTTTTGTCTCTCAGCATCTAAATTAAGATCAGGTTTTTATCTTATGTAAAAACTCCTTCGTGATATCTGCTGTTTTCCATGCTAAAGAGGAGGTTTCAGGAGATCACTGCAGCCTCATCTGCCTGCAAGAACCTGTGAAAAGTTCAGAGCTGTTATCAGTAACTATGCTGTCCATGGGGTTGATCCTCCTGCCCCATCCCAAGAAGAAGGAATTGCATGTGAAGTCATTTGTCTCCCATCTGGCAGACACTTGAAGCCCACGTCCCACCTGCCTTATCCTGTGGGGCTCTGAAGAGCCTGAGTAACTGGTAAATGCTGCATTTTCCCATGGGGATGGGCCCAGGCTGAAGCCACAAAGAAGGTGCTCCTGCTTTGTGGAGCAGTTGTCCGAAGACACTTGGGGAGCTTCTGCATCAGTGGAACTTGGAGCTTTTTTTTGTTTTTAAATCTCATTTTTGTAGAGGAACAAATGAGAATGGATATGTGAAAGCTGTCCTGTTAGGCAGAATATTACAGCCTCTGTGTTCAAGCTGTACTTTAATCAAGGGTATCAAGAAAAGAGAGAGTGTCACAGAGACTGAACATTAGGGATGTTTTAACAGGCAGAAAGAAGGATGAATGAGAGCTTAGCAAACTAATATAGGCTTGGAAAATAAGATTTGATGACCTTTTAATCACGGGCTTTCTCAGTATGTAGAGGAAGATCATTTTTTTCCCCAGTGCTTCAGTTTCCTTCTGTACAGTGGGGATAATAAAACTAGATGAAATGAGCCTTTTAGGGAGAAATGTTAAATATTGGCAGTTGCTTACAGGTTTTGATGAAAGAAACACACTATTTACTTTGGCCAACTAAATGCTATGTGCGGATACAGGATTTCAAAGTAAAATAGGTCATGAAACCATGATATGGTTAAGGCATTCTTAGAATCATGGGTTAAAAAACCAACTGGACATTAAAGAGCCTTAGACAATCTTCAGAGGAGAAGATGAGTTATCACCTTTAAATCTGAAATTATAGATAAATACATTTTCCCTCCTTAAACCTTCTGTAGTTCCAATTAGGGATTCTATTTCTCACTTCCCTACCAAAGTGTGGCACGATGCCACTATGCATTATTGAACAACTGCCTTAGCTGACCCCAGAGGTGACTGCTTCTTGGCAGTGAATAAAACGAGTCACAGAGATTCCTTGAGTCCTTCACAGAGATATTGTGACTAGATTAATTAGAGAATGCTCAAGAAGTGTTGTGAGATACTTGGATTAAAAGCATTATGTAAGGCCAAATTAATTATGAGGATTAATACAATCTTGATCTGAAGAGTAATTTGAATAAAGGAAAAGTAATAACAAGATCTTTTTCAGTCACGTACAGTGTGCTTTGCTTCTCCGTATAAAATAGCTCCCACATCATTTAAAATGGTTTTAGTGGAGTAGAGCAGGGCAGTGCCACTCAGAAGTGACAGGAATATGCACTGCCAGATGTGAGTCATTGCTGAACTCCAACACTCATTTCTTTGTTCACATTTCAAGCACAAAACAACCTGTTCCCTACAACAGAGTTGCCTGCAGATGCCATCATGGAACACGAAATGAGGAGCCCATCAGAGAAGGGGGAGTTGTTTGGGTTTTTTTTTTTTAAGTTAGGGGCATTATCTTTGTTCCTTATGAACACCTGTGCTGACATGGCACAACAATCCTTATCCTTGGGTGAAATCCTGGCATTTCTGAAATCAAAGAAAGCCCTTTGCCTTCAGTGGAACCAGGATTTCCACCATGTACATGTTTCAGTGCCATATTCTTCAGGTAAGGAAACATGGAAGTGCTGGAAATGCCATGAATTTATGTAGCCATGTAGACAATTTCCCTAAAAAAGCAGAAAAATCTGACTGAGCTGAACTGACTGATCTCCACATCTGTCTTGACAATTGGATGGCTAGCATGAGTTTCCACTGCAGATTTTTGCTTGGTAAGCTTTATACATTTTGTTACTACCTAGAAAGTTTGGTATCGCATTTACTTTAATGAAATCTGAACACATGCAGATCAGATTTCTAAGTCTAAACTTTGTATTATGCTAGGCTAGATCCTTTTGATTAAATACACATATCCATGGTATATTTAAGACATCAGTTCTAGGATGAACTGAATTTCTCCCTAGATCTGCATTGACTGCAGTCTGTAGAGTCAACAGTAACTGACTGAAATAAGTGATGTGAATTTTATAATTTTATACTTATTTGTTGCAAGTACTTTAGGATGTTAATTAAATAGGGCTGGAATATTGAATGATTTAATGTTCCTGAGCTCATGGAACTGTGATAACAGGATTGTATTTTAACTTTAGAATCATCTTCGCAAACTTCTCACTTTCATTACTACCAAATGAAATATTTGAACTGAGTAACCATTTTCTTTGCAGGTATTAAACAAATATCTCTAATGCCTACTCTTCACACAAACTCCACTTACAAGGCCAGAATTCCACATGCAGACTTCCTTTTTATGTAAAACCTGAGGTGACTGTCTAAACTCAAGCATATAAATGGCATTCTGAACATTTAGTTCTAGTCCATTTATTTTTGTTTACTTCTGTGCTTCATTATAATGAGATATATTTTTTGTGTATCAGGGATTATAATTACTTGTGTCCATAGAGCAGCTCATCAGAGAGTATAATTATTGCTCATATGTTGGCTCAAGGCAAGAATTAGACTCGAAAGTCTGACTCGGTCATGACTCCTACATTTTAATTTGTTCACCTCCTGGTAGCACCTAACAGATCACTGATGCCTGTCCTCATTTTTCAATGCAAAGATATTAAACTCCTGCCTCTGAATCCTGTTTTTGTGAGGGAGATATTCATACCTGAGAATGAAGCTGGCCCTACTCACAAAGACACAGAGCTGCTGCAGGGATGGGGAAGGCACATGGGGCAGGTGGCCACACGTGCAGCACTGCCAACATCACACACATGTCTGAGACCAGAGAGACACAACAGACAGTGCTAGGTGCACAGGGATGAAGGGTGTTCTCTTTCTTTGGAGAATTCAGGCAAGGTCTTAGGACAAGCTCTGTATCTGCCATAGCTAGAAAGATTTATTCAGGCTGAAGGTGACATAACCATTGCTCAAGAGCCACATGTAGATCAAGAATTGGTTTGATGTGGCTGATGAGGATCCCTTCAAGACAGGAGCTACAGCAGGGATGGGCAGAGAGGCTGTACCCTGTGCCCTCTGTAGATGCCATGCATGTCCATCTATTTCCAGGTGCAATTCGCTCCAGATCTTAAAAGCACTTTTAGCACAAGAAGACACTGGACCATCCCTTACTCACTTGAGGAATGACAGCCCAGGAAGAATGCTGCCCAGCACAGGTACCCAGTCCATTGCTGTTACACTGGCCTGTGCACTGCTGACACTTCTGGTTTCTTCTGTTTTCTGTCTGGTGCTCTGTTATATTTCCTGAGAACTCTCACACTGTTGTACAACAAAAGTCTCCAGTCTTTAACACAGTGTATTGGGTAAGGCATTACGGTTAGTGCTCTATGTTAGGCTAAACCAAACAAGTTATGCCCTATTAAACAACAAAAGTCTTAAATCATAGAATCATAGAATAAACCTGGTTGGAAAAGACCTCAGAGATCACCGAGTCCAACCCTACCGTGGCTACTAGACCATGGCACTAAGTGCCACATCCAGTCTCAGCTTGAAAACCTCCAGGTATGGTGAATCCACCACCTCCCTGGGCAGCACATTCCAATGCTTGATCACTCTCTCTGTAAAAAATCTATTCCTAATATCCAACCTAACCCTCCCCTGGCAGAGCTTGAGTCTGTGCCCTCTTGTCCTCCTGCTGGTTGCCTGGGAGAAGAGACCAACCCCCACCTGACTCCAACCTCCTGTCAGGGAGTTGTAGAGGGTGATAAGGTCTCCCCTATTACCAGTAAATCCTGGGTCTCTAAAGCATTGAAAAATACCTGCTACTCAAACTTTTCTGGGCTGGCTTACTCTGAGCATGTCTCAAGACTTTCCTCCACAGCAGGGAGCCCTGATCATGTCCTCAGAGCTACAAGGTAGAGCATGTACTGATGAGCTTATTTTGGGAGCTACGGACCTAGCTATAATGCTATAGTTTGCCAAAATTTATCCATAAGGTCTTGGCAAGGTATATGAACCTACACAGAGATGGCCATACTGCTCTCCATGCTATGACCGAGTGAATAGAGGAACAACTTTTTAATCTACACTCACAAAATTAATTAAAAAACCATAATAGTTTTTCAGAAAATTGTCTCCATTACAGCACTCCTGGAAGTGGTAAGACAAGAGTGAGTGAGCCAGTTATGAACATTAAAAATTCTGTTTTAACATCTTTAATAATACGTGTTCATGAACAAGCACCAAGTTCATTCTGTATATCTTAAATTCATATTACTTCTTTATTTTATAAGACTGATGTGTCTCTATATGATTTTGTTTTACAAAATTGCCTCAAAAGAGATGATTCTATAGAGTTTGCATACACTTGATTATCTATGGAATTATTTGTTCTTGTGCATCCTTTTACTTACAGAATAAAGACTGCTTAAACTTTTATTGAGACAATTCAAGTAATTCCCTTATAGCAAACTGAATGTAAAAGATTTAAAGAAGATTTAAAGACAATAAAAAAGCCTTTTCATGAGAGAACAACTCTTGAATAATTACTTCAGCTCCATCAGTGAATTCTTAGTTATTTAATGAAAACCTAGTATGCAGTACTTTATCCCATACGTGTCAGGAGTTTTCAGGGAGAGAAAATGAACTTTGTTCCTAATGTGTACTCTGGGACTGAGAGGCACTGCGCAAATATTATAGCAGGGCATTTTAAACTTAATTTGCTCAGTTGTCTTTGAAGGTATCTTGGGTGCCAATAACAGCAATTTCTGGTTCTCTGTCAGGCCATGCATGTGTGCAGGAAAAAATGTGTCACTTTTCTTTCCTTCCTCACCCACTGGTTATGATCTTTCATGCTGATGCACAGTACATCTCCCTAGCACTCTCCCCAGCATCACTAGCTCTGACTCAGCTTCATCTCTTCACCCACCTGTCATGTTCACCCCAAACCCTGCTCTGCCATCACACCAGCCCACGCTCAGCCAGCAAGCTGAGTCTGGACACTGCTGGCAGTGCACATCCTTGGCACAGGGACTGGTGTCAGGGCAGTCTGGGGTGCTGCTGCAGTGTGTGGCACTGAGCCACTCTCACAACCACCACCTGCCCCTTCTGTGCAGATGCTCAGCCCTGCACCTTGGCAGCTGCTGTTCTGAGAGACCATCACACTGTTGGCCATACCTGAATCCCAGTGGGGCAAGGTCTACAGTAATGCGTTGGGCCACTGGGGCTGAAATTCTTCTCACTGAACCTCAGCTCTCTAAAGGTTAGAAATGCCAATACTGGTCTGTTTCCTTTCCAGCTAATGGAAGGAGACAGGAACAGCTGGCTAAGATTTCTCCAGGTGGACCTCACTGCTCTCCAGAGGTGTCTGTCCTGCACCTACAGGGACATCAGTTGGCTCACACTAACAGCATGTGGCATTGCTAGGTCTCAAGAGTTTGCAAACACAGAGCTTGACCTTAATGTGCACCAAAATGACTTTAGCATTAACAGAACCTTTTTCAACAAGCAAGTTGTTCTACATAAAGAAAGACCTGCACATGGTCCTCCCAGCATCTGGTCCTAATATTATAAGATGCAAGAGTAATACAGACAAAAAGTGTTATCAGTGATGGAGAAACATCATTAGAAGCTAATGAAATAACTTTCTAAACCATTTAAAATGAGTTTGCCAATAGGCCAAGCCCAGACTAAGTTAACTCAAAAGGATTGTAAATACAGATTTTTTAAAATTAATAAAATAAATAAAACCACACTAACATTACCTGAGAAAAATTAAAGGTGGAACCAAGATAAGTAGAAGCAGATTATGCACATTTCTTAAAGATAATTGCAGGAAGTATATTTCTGTCTATAAGTACAAAGGAGAAATTGAAACTGGTATTATTTATATCTCAGACATTTAAAGTAATATTACATAAGCAATTCCAATGAGTATAGATCCACTTAAGAGCCATATAGCAGAGAAGAACAGTGCTCTCATTGCATGAAGTGCTTCTTAATAAATAAGTGACCTCCTGAGCAATTTCTTCTCATTCATAACTTGCACAGAAGAAGATAAGGGTAATCAGTGGGACAAAAAAAGCATCTGTTGGTATTAAATGTGAAGTTCTTGTTTAGCACCAAATTAAACTTTCTCAAACTTCTTTTCCCATGTCACTTTTCTTTGATTTTTTTTATGTTAAAGATGGATTTGAATAGAAAGCCTTAATTATGTCTTTCATTTGCTAATAATTGGAAAATTTATTAAATACATTTCATCCCATGGCACATCTGGTATCAGGATGTGATTTTGAAGCCCTTACAGTATATTGAATGACTTTTAAGCTCTTTTTGGAGAAAACAGATTACTTGCTTTCTTTCTAGCACCATTTACTTTTTACAGATAAACTTTCTGTACCTTATTTTGTTCAAGATGGAGCAGTTTTGACTATCTGAGTTTTAAAAGTCAGTTAAAAATCTGTTTTACTGAAGTGGAAGCCCTGATCAGGAATTGCTTTTTCTTGTTAAAACTGAAACACATAGAGAAGCATGTCTCAGTACATTTAGATTGACCTTTTCTCTGCTCATGAACAAAGAATTCAGGAATAGAGGAAGAAGATGAGGTTGTCTCTGTGACAGGAAAGGCAGGGGAAAAAAACCAAGCAAAAAACCAAGCAAACGAACCCACCCCATAGCTTCTCCTTAAAATCCTTAGAAAACGAACTCTGCACCCTTGTGTTTTGTGGATAGAGGGGTTTGAGCTGATTGCTGACAGAGGTGGATTAGCATAAGGACCATTTATTGAAGTGAGGAAAAGTAGCTCTTCAGATCAAATACTTCCATGTCTTTTGCCTTTTCCAATGGTTAATCAGTAATGTTTTCTGAGACAACATTACTAAGTTGGCTACTGCTGCAAGTTTATTACTGTAAAAATGTTCAACTGACAAAGATTTCAGAGTATATATTATCAATTTCTGTAAGAGTCAAACCTTTCTTGTCAAGATCTCCCTGGGATTTGCTTGATCCTGCAAAATGTAGTTTCCAGTTCAGCAAACTCATACCAGACATATACAACTCTAAGCAGACCACCAGTTCCATGCATCAGACAGAGTAAAGGTTTTCAGCATGTTGCAAAATGCATCGCTAGTTGTTTCAGTTCCAGTAATATTTCTGCATTTATTGTAGAAAGTTTTTGTCAACTGACACAAAATTCCTTTCTTATATTAATCCCAGACAATGCAAAACAAATTGTCTGAATGTGAAAGTGTATGCACACACACACACACATATATATCCACATACATGTGTTCTAATACATACACAACATCAGTCAGACTCCTAGTACCTACACCCTGAATTAAAAAGAGGGACTATTTGACATGAGAGCATGTAAATGCCCATGCTGAACTGAAAAGGTGAGAATAATTATTTTTAAAATGTTCCTCTTACTGTGACCACCAACATAACTGACAGAGCTCTCCTATCTATCATAGATTCATTTTTTAATTGCTGTAGATGAAAACTAGATTTAAACCAAAGTCTTGAAGGCATGAATTTCCATAGTTCTGTTCCACTTTGGTAAACAGCCAGCATCATCAGTTTAGGTTAGATGAGGAAAATATCAGAGAATCTAGAGATTTTATTTGATCCGTTCATAAAAATTTTGAGATCAATGGCAAAATCAAGTTGCAATAATATTACTGATAGAAACAAAAAAATTAAGAATTAGTGAAGAAAGTCAATGAAATGTCTAAAACTCTCCAAATTCTTAGAAGTCTGGATTTCTTCTAGAAGACTATTTTCTCAATTAACTACCTTAGCAGTGCTCCATAAAACTGAAAAGCTGTTAAGCTATGTTAATAATGAGTTAAGTTAATAAAATTAATAACAGTCAGAAAGTCTTGTTAGTCAGCTTCTTCACAACCAACAGCCCTGGTGTCAGATTGGGAAAACTCTTGGCTCTAGATAGGTTCTTGGAGGAGAAATTTTAGTGTCAAAGTAACAAATGGCTTCCATGTAGCTTTACATTTTCATTTTGTTTCCCTAAATGATATAAGGAGATGGAATTTTATTCTCTTATATATGAACCAGGAGCTAGGAAAATTTAGCAACAACAGCCTGGATAGATGGTTACACATAACATATTGAGTATTGCAATAGGATGTGACATGCTGTGTATTGCAAATGATATAAATCATTAAATGCTTTAATGCTAAAGGTCCTTAAGTAATTTATGTAATTTACTGGCTAGTTCACCAGTCTGTTTCAAGATTAATATTACACTGTTATGGGTTTTTAAATGATATCAGTGGTCAGTTCCCTTGTTTTCCCACCACTTTATTTTGTGATTGTCATTAGTGATATTACTTAACACTATATTGAACCTCCATTGCCTGTTTTCTCACTATGTAGATCTATTTCTGTTCCCTGTAGCCAAGTGTCCACTAATAATATGAATACTATTCTCCTTAAAATGTTGTGTCATTATGAGTACTTCCTTAAGCACACAAAAATTGCTTGGATTCAGATGGCAGTAAATATGAAGTTGAGCAAATCTCAGCTGCTATTGTCAAAATCTCAGTTTTCTGCTTAGGTTTATATGCACATGGAGTTACAAGATTGTGTTGTTCATAAAGAATACTGGGATCACATCCTGACTTTGTCATTTCTCCTGGTTTTGTAACAGTATACACTCCATCATCTTAGATAAATAAGAAAGGAAAAGAAAGAGAATTGCATTTTCTATTCATCATTGTTCAGTGTACAAATGCTACTTTGAGCTATCTGAAGTTCTACCTGAAAATTTTAGCACTGGATGGTTATTAAAATACACACAGAACACAAAGGAGAATTCTGTTAACTCAATTAAAATGGAAAGACAGATGTCAAGCTAAAAAATCCCACAAATTATTAATTATTCCTTTAACATCATCCTGTTCTATCAGGTAGCTGTGAAAGCAAATTACCTCCTTGTTGCATGAAATACCAAGCCAAATTCTATTATTGTACCCTCTGATTTTAAAAGAAGATGCACAGTGTCAAAATGTTTTATTCCTACAATGTCTCTGACATTTTATTTTTCATTATGCCTCTTTGTATGTGTTAAGAGATTTGTTTTCATTAAATG
>NW_008692984.1:0-13215 GCF_000695815.1 Acanthisitta chloris | reverse complement strand
GCAGGAATAAAAAATTGAAGTCAAGGCAAAAATAAACTATCTATAGTCATGCATCTCCCTGTAAAAATGCCAAATATCCTTGACATTGGGATAATTGGCTGCTTTGTGTGACAAAGGGTATAGAGGAGGCACTAGCTCACTCACAATCTGTATGTGCTTTCTTTGGCAGTACCCTGTCTTATCAGGTCCTTGCAGTAGCAAGTCCATCCAGGGAGAAGTTGCAGTTTCAGCTGCAGATCCACATCTCTGTGTCCCCTGACCTGGTCACTCTTGTCACATGAAATCTTCAAGGATGTGACCAGCATGATGTGACTTGCTCTGCTTGTTTAGAGAGGTAGGACAGGAACAGCATGTCCTTCCTGGGGCTGGTGCAAGCAGTGTGTCTCATTTTTTATAACATGCTTCTCTCTCATCATCCACTGGTTCAAAGAATGGAATTAGACTCACCCTAAATAAGAAATCACTTCATATTACATCGATGATGAATGTTATTGTAGTGTAAATTCCTGCCAGTGAACAGAGGATGGATAAATAGAGACATTTTTCTGGTGTGCTTTCCTCTTACTAATACCAATAAGCAGCATCAGTTGTCTTCTTAGGCAGGTTGGAGAATACAAGCAACTGTAGCAGTTCATTATCTCATTGACACAAGTACTCTTTGCTAAGTTGGCACATATTCATGTATCCTCACCACACAAACAAGACAAGATTGCTGGAGCTCAAAAGAAACAAAGACAAGCCCAGAGGGACTGTAGATATTTATTTAATCACAGGACCATTTACCTGATTTTCTTAAGCTATTTGCTCACTTGTATTCAAACCCATCCATAATAAGGAATAAATAATTCACCAAACTTTGAGATTTAGACATCAAAACAAGCCTGTTTTATCTGATTAAGTAAACTGAATGGAAAATTTCACAGTCTCTGGCACATTAAAAGATAAAAATCCTTCCCTCCCTTGCCCTCCTCCACACACTTACACCTCATCTCCAGGAAGACATCACATGAGACAGAAACTTGTCAATTACAAAAACTTTTAACACTAAGACTGGGATTAGACAGAAAATAGAAACATGTCTCAAAATTAATGCAGTAGAGAAGTATGGCAGCAATAAAGGCAGCCTTATGCTTCATTTAAATATTTCCTCATTTTGGTTATTGGTTTGCAATATCAGCATCCCATTAGAGTCTAAGATACAAAGAAGACTTCAGGATAATAGATCTTCCTTTAGGCACCAGCATTTGAAAGGAAAGGGACAAATTAATATTCTAAAACCAGTGGAACTGTGTGGGCAGTAAGGAAGAGGGGCTTATCTGTAGATTTACTGTGAAACAATTATGCTCCTGCAAGCTCTAAATCCCTCTCCTACTCACAATTAAAGGCATAGATAACTTCCTAATGTACAGCAGCTGACAGATCAGATGATGGAAAGCCAATATCTATCACTCTCTGTTTACTTCGTACTTTGTATGGGGAAAATCAGCCATATGCAGAATCCATTTGGGATATAAAGAACTTGACTAGCAGTGCATAGGATGAAACTGTTTCATCCATCAACTCTCTCCAGCAAGACAGGACTGGGTGTTTCATTTGCGTGGCAGAGGGGGAGATACCAAAGCAATCAATTCAATAACAAAGGGAAAACTCTCTAAGCAGAATTCCAGGCTCCTAAATGACTTCCTCAAAAGCTCTGCATAGTTGCTTAATGATTCTTTTGTTTGTCCTCAGAAAGGCAATTGCTGGAAAACTTGATTTCAACTTGCAAACTTTCATTCATAGAGCAGTGCCAAAGAAAAGGTGGTGTGATATTAACAGGTAGAGTGAATCAAATCTTAAAGACTTTTTATAGAGTTTGTGCTTTACAGCCTATAGAAAACTCTAACCAGACCTGGCAGATTCTTTAGCACTTCAGAAATTCCAGAATTTGGCCTGCTGTGTTTAGCTGTGAAGCTCTTACCTCCAACTTTTAAGCAGTTGCAGTATTTCTTTGTACATGTAAATTCACTAGTAATTTGCTAGTAAAATTAATCCATACACCAACAAATGCACATTACTGTTCCCTTCTGGCAGAGAAAGCTATGAAACAGATCCTGCTGGATCCAAAGCATCCTATGGGTCTCCTCAAGCTCTCTGGAGGCAGAGGTGCTTGCCCAATGCAGGAACAGGGAGTTACTGCCTGAGGACTCAACCTGTATGACACTTGGATTGTCAGCTTAAGTACTTTTATATTTTTCCTAATAGTCTCTTGTCTTATGGGATGTAAAAGAAAGAGGGACAAAATAAACTGTGCAAATAGGAATCCAATTGAGTAGTTTGGCTTGCCTCCAAAATATCAGTAGAAACATCCCCATTTTCATATTACTTTTCAGATTTCTGTATCCTTCCTCCTGCCCTTCTCTGTTCATTTCACAGAAGATGCCTGGCTGACCCTTATTTGTTGTAAAGATTTTACCTGGAATTTTTTTAAGGGGAATTTAGTGAAGATTGCTAATAATATCTCACTTTTGCCAGCTCAAGCAGAGCACTGCCAGCCAGTTGAAGGAGGTGATTGCCATGCTCTAGTGGTGTGGACGGACATGGCACTGGTGCAGTGCCATCTCAAGTCCTGTGTGCTGTTTTGGTGCCACAATGTAAGATATAAAGCTATTAGAGAGTGTCCAAAGGAGGACTATGAAGATGGTGAAGAGTCTAGAGGGGAAGCCATATGAAGAGTCGCTGAGATCACTTGGCTTGTTCAGCTTGGAAAAGAGACTGAGGGGGGATCACACAAGTCAACAGCTTCCTCATGAGGCAAAGAGGAAGGGCAGACACAACAGCTTCCTCATGAGGCAAAGAGGAGGGGCAGACACTTATCTCTTCTCTCAGGCAACCAGTGACAGGACCTGAGGGAACAGCATGAGGCTGTGCCAGGGGATGTTTCAGTTGAGTATTAGAAATAGGTTCTTCACCCAAAGGGTGGTTGGGCACTGGGACAGTCTCCCCAGGGAAGTGGTCACAGCACCAACCCTGGCAGAGTTCAAGAAGTGTTTGGAAAACACTCTCAGGCACATGGTGTGATTCTTGGGGCTGCCCTGTGCAGGGTCAGGAGTTGGACTTTGATGATTCTTGTGGGTGCCGTCCAACTCAGGATATTCTATGATTCTATGAGCAACTGAGGAGACCTACAACTTGTCCTCCATCTGCCAGTATTTGTGGGTCTAAACCTAGATTCCTGATGTTTGACATTTGCATAAAACTATATGAAATATTTTGCACACATAGTGTACATTTGGCTCAGTTATCTGTTAGCTTGGCCCAGCAACTACACTGAACTTAGATTCCTGCTAAGAACTGGAAAGGAGCAAGTTCTTCTGTTGACATCAGAAGGAAATGTACCAGTTTCCTGGGCCCTAACCCAAAGCCCTACTCCTCTAAGGGATCTGTGGAAGGAGCTGAATCAGACCTATGAGCAATCTTTCTTACAAAAGAGTCCATTCTGCTTATCTACGGATATTGCAAGCAACTCCTTGACCTCCAAAACCTCACGAGACACATAATCCACAGTCTTCAGAAAATCTGGGTACCTTATATAGTGTTGTATCTCAATGACTGATACAAAGTCAAAATCACTGTGTCACTTGTGCTCCTTCAGGATTATATTTCAGTCTCAGTGAGACTGGCACTGGACTGGGACAAACAAGTAACGACGGCAGATACTGATCAACAAGGAAGTTACTTCCTTTTTTATTCACTGACCCATGATTGAAGTAATTGAACATCACCCTCCTAGAAAATGGTGTCAAAACAGCAGGTTCAGCTGTTTTTCACTTCACTGGCTATTTAGGTTTAAGTCTTTGCAGCAGTGTTTTTATTTTTGGAAAGAAAGGATCTTAAAAATTTATAGCAATATTTTTTTAATCCATTCAATTGTACCTGTGTATCATATTTTTGTGCTTAAACATATTGTACAGAGACTTCCATCAAGGAAAACAACAAAAGGAATTTTAATAATTTTTGTTTCTTTTTTCCAGTTTCTGTAGAAAAAAAAAATTATGGTTCCGTTTATCTTGTTTCAGAGTCTTGGAGTTATGAAATTAATTGTTATTATTAATAAGACTATCTAAATGTGAAGACACTTTTTTATGAGCCGTTGGGGTTTTAATTTTAATGTTAGGCATCAGACGATCACGACCTGTTTCAAAAGATTAAAAAACATACTTTAAAATGAGATACTACTGTATTGGGTCCTGCTGAGATGGAGTTAATTTTCCCCACAGCAGCCCTCATAGTGCTCTGTGTTGTACAGGTGTCTAGAAAGGTGCTGATAACACACAGCATCAGCTCTGTCTCTCCAACACTCCCCTAGACTGGGGCTTGGCAAGATCTTGGGAGAGGACACAGTCAGGACAGCAGATCTAAAGTAACCAAAGGGATATCCATACCATATGATGTCTGCTCAGCAATAAAAGCTTAGAGAAATGATGGGGTGGCTTTGTTATGACATTTGTCTTCCAAAGCAACTGCAACTCTTACTGAAGCCCTGCTTCCTGGGGAGTCACTGGACATCACCTGCTGATGGGAAGTCCAGAATAAATCCCTTTTTGCTTCCCTTTGCTTCCATGTGCAGACTTTGCTTTCACTTTATTAAACTGCCCTTACCTTGACTCATGAATTTTTCTCCATCTTATTGTCACTCTGCCAAGGAGGGGACTGATAGGGTAGCTTGGAGGACACCTGGGATCCAGCCAAGGTCAACCATCACAGCTATCAAATATTTTTAAGATGGTTCAGAATCAAAGGGTGTTTTTTATAATATAACCTTTATAATTTTTGCAACAACATATTTTTGTAGTATTTATAAGTGGAGTATTGGAGAGTTTTCTACCAAGCACATGGCAGCTTAATTTTCTTCTCTCTTTGAAACTGATAGGGGATTGTTCAATGTGCTCTTACCAAAAACCAACACCTAATCATCATGCAAGACACTTGAGCTTCTAAGTGATCCTAGAAATCAAAAATTGACATAGGGAAAAGTAATGAGAAGATGGAAAAATTTCCAATGCACAGGTTTCCCTGCAAGTTTTGTGGAGGCTCAGAAATATTTTAGGATCTCCTTATTTCTTTACTTTACTTACTTATTTCATTATTTTAAATTGAAAATGTCACTACATGCCCTTGTCCTTGCAAAAAGTCCCTTTCTGTCTCTCTTGTAGGCTCCCTTCAGGTACTGGAAGGCTGCAATTAGGTCACACTGAAGCCTTTTTTTTCCCAGGCTGAACAAACCAAATTCTCTCAGCCTTTCCTCATACTAGAGGTGCTCCATCCCTCTAATCATCTCGCTGCCTCTCTTCTGGACTCGCTCCAACAGATTCATGTCTTTCTTGTGCTGAAGACCCCAGAGCTGGAGGCAGTACAAAAAAAAAAGTTAAAAAAAAGAGCTGGAATGAAGGACAATCATTTCTGGCAGCAATGAAGAGTTCAACAACATTCTTCCCCCCTGTGCTGTATGACAGAAAACTGGGCTAGATGGACCCTTGGTCTCACCTACTGCGGCATTCGTTATGTTTTCAACTGACGTTGCTTCCCTCCTTTGGTGTTACTTGCTACTTGACTTAGTAGATAGAGAAACCCAGGTGAAATGTATTGATTGACAGTTTAAGGAATGATCTGTGGGACACTGGGATCATCTCTTTGGCTCAGTATTGACTTTAAACTGAACTAAACTCCCAGAGCATTCAGACAGTCTGTCTATCTGATCTGTTCTCCACAAAATAAAAGTAACAAGGACAAGCTCTTTTTCATGCATATTGGCAGAACAATTTTTAGCCCTGAAAACAAGTGTAGGAGTAATTACTTATGAGGAAGAGAGGGTTTGTTACCATATGAAGAAATACCAGAGGCAGCATAGGCTTCTTTGAATTTTGACAGTACTTCAAAAACACTGAACAGTCTGAAGCATTTAAAGTATTATTCCTTGAAGACATTTAATAGCAAGGAATAGTTTTCTGCAGGTTACCTAAATGAACATTTCAAATGAGGAAACCAAAAGGAAAACATTTTTTTAAAACTTTTTATAGCACCTCACTTGCAATGGCCACAATTATGGTTGAGAAGGTTTTTCATTTCTATTATGACATTTAGAGGTTTAAGAACATGATCTGTTGTGCTAGTATTGTTCATGTTTGTTCACTACCCAACTATGAATTATCAAAGTGTAGTAAAAATCCAGTCTGGCTGGTTCCAAGTTATGGTATATGAGCAAACAGACTTCTGAATAAGTTGAAAAATGTTTAGGTTGCCCTTTTACACTTGTGCAACTTTTAGCTTGACATATACCTGCCTTTGGCACGTTTGAAGAAATCTGTTTTGAAATAATCAAGTTATGCACCTTAGAACTGCCTACCTCAATCACAGCTGTGCCACACTGCATATTTTTTAACAGCCACATTTTCTCTTGAGAGAAATATGTTCATATGTGCATGGATCTCAATGTAGTCATACACATACCTCTGTGCAGGATATGGCAATAAAGCATAAATAAAATAGTAGAGTTGAAGAAGAAATGAAAATTATAAAAACAGTTGGAAAACAGCTCCACTCCAAAAACAAGATGCATGGGAATACAAGAGGATCACCTCCATAAGTACACTTCTTAGTCCAATTTCACCTTAGGTTCTCACAGATCAGTGTGGGGAAAAACTTCTGATTAAACTTCAATGCAACTTCCTTACAGACCTTAAGGAAATTAAATATATATAGCACATATATCAAGTATCACACATACTCTACAGAACTCAGATTTCTTTATTCTCAGATATGAATTATCCAAGTAACCTACATAAGAATTTTATTCTGCTGACTTCCTGCTTTTTCTTTCATTGTTTCCTAAATCCTTGAGACATCGTTATACAGTCAAATGAGCTTATAGTAGAGAGCAAAGGAATGTTACAGTTGAAATGAAGAACTGTGCATTTATTTTGCATAACAACTGGAAGATCAAATAGTGAATTATTTCAACAAAAGTCTAGAATTCAGTTAGAACTAAACTAAATAGAATTTATTTAGAATTGAATTTAGTTCATTTCATAAACTAATATAGTAGTTTTCATGGATTTAAATGAAGAGTCCTTCCCTCTAACAAAGGTTTTAGTATTGTTGTAAGTCATGACGACAAGGTCTAGATCCAAAATTACATCGATCATAAAATTTAAGTTTACTTTCATTGCAGCCAATTCCTTCTAATCACTTGGTTTTTTAACAATTACATGGTTGGAAATCCTGGTTTGTTTTCATTTTTTTGGGGGAGAGTATTTTGTTGCTATTGTTGTTTGGGGGTTTTTTTAAATTATTTTCTTCTGATGTTTTCTACTCATTCAGCAGAAACATGATTAAAGACAGCACACACATTTTGGCAGATGGGTGATTGCCTCTTAAATCCTCCTATGAAATGGATATTTGTGGAAGCTTATGGGCACATGCAATTTTCTCCCTTTAAAATATGCACAGCCCAGCCTTTGTGGTTCTAATCTGCAACCTGAGGCCCACCTATGGACCTTCAGATTTCTGGACAGCTGCATCAGGACATAACTTGTATGGACTGATTTGAATTTTAAATTGTATCACTTGAGCCACACCATGCAACTTTTAAATTGCATTTTCTACTGGTGCTCACATGCATATATCACCAGCATTTTATTTCAGGCATGGGAACCATGGTAATGTGACCCTCTCATGCTGTAAGCAGATGCTCTTCTTCTCTGCAGCAACAGCCCAGGTGCTAGAAGAAAGGATTTATGTCAGGTCCACTGCCCTTCCCTGCTGGGTTCCAGGAGCCATGGGAAGCACAGGTTAACAGTTTTGGAGCAGATACAGCATTGATTGCAGCTCCCTTATCTGTTAAAAATTTCTTCAACCCTTCAGCTGTTAAACTGAGTAACCAATGACCTAAGGTATGTGGCAGGATATTTCTGAGGGAAGAAAAGTTGTGCATAGAAGAAAGTTTTCTCTTTGGAAGTCAGTTATTTTAATTGAAACATATTTATCAGATAATAAAAATTACTTTCTCTACCTCTTAACCACAACCTGGTCATTCTGACACTAGTATCTAGCTATGTGTCTGTCTGTCTGTCTGTCTATCTATCCATCTGTCTCAATATGTGTATAGATACATTTCTATATGTATGCCACTATGTATGATCTATTCTATTTATACTCCATATTGCATTAGAAATTAATTTTATTAGTCCAAAACATGTAAGTTTTTCTGAGGAGTGGTTTTTTTCTTTCTCCAATCTTCTTTACATAATTGGTAGATGCAAGGAATTCTGGGCTCCAAGAATGTAGATTTTAATACTTTAACTTGAAGCCTACATTTCACACAAGGAAAAATGAATTCATTAATGGCTTAAGCTTGTTAAACTCAATGGGACAACTCAACTTATGCCTGACTCAGCCAAGTCAACAGAAAGAAATGGACCTTTTTACCCCATGATTCAGCTGACACCCAATGCTGGCACAGAGGAATGCCAATCAAAATGTCCCAGGATTAAATCAGAATAATGTGGATATTTTAATGCACTCAATTTTGTATATTATGAAGCAGTTAGGGAGGACTGCTCAGATGCTCTTTGATTATAGCTCCATGTTTAGAAGTGTAACCTAAGTTTTCAATATCCTTGGATCGATTTTTATAGCAATTACTTGTTTGTCCCTCTGCTCTTTTATAAACTTCATGAAGAAAACCTTGTGGAACTACATTAAAAAGTACTACAGTAAATGAAAATTCTTTTTGTATGTCCTTCATCTCCTTTTTATTTACTTCTTAGATGTCTGTTGACCTATACAGGGAAAGGTCTCGCAACAGTGTTTTGTTAGTCTTAGATAAATGATGAAATGTAAATGAAGAAAATTATCTGCTACATTGTCATATTAAGTTTTAAACATCATTCTGATTACTTTCTAACATGCTTTTACCCTTTTTCTTACCTGGTGGTGTTGGAATCTCTTAGTATTGACTTCCAGATGTTGAAATTCTTTGAGGAAAAGGTTTCATCTTTCTTTGGTATATGCTTTATAGAAAGGAATGGAATCTGTTGTCATTAGTTTTATGTAACTGATGATGTTTAAATAAAGCACTGCAATGTATCTATTCATAACTGATGGTATGTTGCATCTTAAAGGCAACAAGTTTTGTTCATTTTCCTGTTCTCCTCCTATTATGCCTAACTTTTTATATTGCTTCTGTAGAACAAAGTTTTCATTGCATCAGATACTGAAGTGTGATTCTTTTTTCCTGATGGTGATGCTTTGTTTCTGAACAGAAACAAAGAAGTCATTGCATAACTCCCTGAGCATCCCAAATCAGATGATTTGTTTAGAATTGCAGATTATGCTCAGAGGGACTGCTTGAACCATATTGGTGTCATCAGAATCACATAGAAAATAGAGCCATCACAAACGTATTATAATCTGTTTTGAAAAGAGCATTATGCCGAGTAATGGCAAATCAGGATGCCAAAAAATTTTATTTTTAATTAAATATAGCACTGTAACACATGGAAAAAGGCTCAAATGAGAAGTCATTGATGTTCCTGCACATAATTTTCGCATGCTCTTCTCAAGACAGTGCATCTCTTGCCCCACAAAAACTGCAATCACAACAGTTGAGACAGCATATTTCATACATGTTTTCAGACACTTCCAGCTCTCAGGTAAATTGGCACACATTAAAATATAAAAATGTCTTATAAATTCTGACAGATTGTAGTTCTCCAAACATAAAGATATTCTTTCATGCTCAAATTGTTGTCGATACTGTCGGCATCCAGGAGGAGCAAGGTGTGCATGTCTGACAGTAACGCAATCCATTTACTCTTAACAACTGATTGAAGCCTGTGCTTTTGGAATTTGTTCTCAGCTGACCACTCAGTTGTTTGAAATTATTCAGCATGTGGATTGGTTAAATACTGAGAATTCATGACCTCTAATGTGATTAAACACCTGCACTGCTTTTATGTTTAATTATTAATAAAAGCAGCTAATTATTTTGTATGACCTTTTGCCACAAAGATATCCTTTGACTGTTCTTGAGATCAAAAGACATCTTCAGAAACAGAGATCAAAAGAATTTATGTGCAACTAGTAGAATCAGCTTCCTTCATGAACTACAAACTGCTTATTTCAAACTGAACTTTCATTTCGCTGTTGTTTCACTTGAGATTACACACAGTGCTAATCATTCCATGCTTGGATATCAAAATGGGAATTGTATCTTATTTTTTATGCATTGGATATTACATGAATTTGCACAAGTGCACGAATGCACATGCCCACACACATCATTCATTTATGAAAAAACAATTTTAGAGTGTGTTGGTTGGACATCAGGAAGAATTGCTTCACTGAAAGGAGGTCAGGCATTGGAATGGATTGCCCAGGGAGATGGTGGAGTCACCATCCCTGGAGGCATTCAAGAAATGACTGGACATGGTACTTAGTGCTGTGGTTTAGCTAACAAGGTGGTGTTTGGTCAAAGGTTAGACTTGATGATCTTGGAGGTCTTTTCCAACCTTAGTGATGCTATGATTCTATGTAATCAGTACTCAGTACATAAGGTTAATGCAAGTCCTATACATTATTTTTGAAATGTGTTCTTCAACAGAACAGGAACACACATCTCAGTGATGCTGCAGTTAACTGTGTCCAGATTTTGCTGGTTTCAGATGAATAAAATGTACTTAGAGATTCTCAACGCTACTTAATGGTAGAGGACACACACCAGTTTTATTTGGATGCTTCAACTTATTTTAAAAGCAAACCTAAAAGCTGTAAAATGTGTACCTTAGTTGATATCCTAAAGGTTGTACACAATAAGCTTGTGAGTTTAAGACACATTCCTTTTCATTACTACTAGCTCCAAATTTTAAAAAAAAAGGAGCTGTGCATCTAAAACTAAATTTATACAGCTCTTTTTTTATTTATGCAGTTAAAGTACAAAATAAGCAAGTGAAAACATCCCCCCAGGCAGCTATCTCATGGTAGAAGGCCTCAGGACTTTCAGATGCCTCTCAGTAAGCCCATAATTGCAAAAGGGGCTGGTACTCTCAGAAAAAGCAGAGCCACTTTCTTTTCGTAATTGCAAAAGGGGCTGGTACTCTCAGGTAAAGCAGAGCCACTTTCTTTTCTGGAACAGTAATAATGTTGCTTCTGCCTAATTCTGGTTTTTAGATTCAGCTCTTTGTATATAGATCACAGCTTTGCAGGTAAAAGCACTGATGTCTCTGAATCTTTTATTTCAGCCTCAGTTGAAAAGATTATATGAAAACATGGTCATTCCCATCTACATAATGACTGACCACTTTAGAAAGCATCTGCATAGCTTGCATGCACAAAAAAATGCACAGAACATGATAAAGTGCAGCTGCTGATATGTCACTGCAATAGAAGACTGGAGAAAGTTTTATTTTCCCCCCTGGCTGATATGTCACTGCAATAGAAGACTGGGGAAAGTTTTATTTTCCCCCTGAGTTTCACTGAGAAATAAGTAGTGCTGTCAGAATGAAAATACTTTCTAAATTATTCAATCTAATTTATTTTTATCATCTAAAATGAAAGTTCCAATGTGTTAACAGTTTTCTGTAGTTGGGAAGGTAAATTTTTCAAAATAAAATCCCAAAAAATTAAGTACATTAGCTCAGAAGTTTACCACTATGTGGATGGAATATTTTATGGATAATAAATAGCTTTTTGAACAGAAGAACATGATAAAAATAAAACTGTTTAGAATATCCAAGAAAAGAAATGGGGATGAGAATTTTAAATGTATGTATTGTTTGTCACATCTGAATACTTCTATGTTTAGGAAGATTGATCCCCCTCTACTTAAGAACTTGCAGAATGGTGCTAAGCCTAACTGTACCTAATGTATCTGACTTTATTATTCATTTCTTATCTCTCCTGTCCTCCCTCCTCTCCCTCCTCAACTGAGTATTAGGGTAAAGGTCTTCACTGAACATGCTGTCAAGCTCAGAACAAGCTGCCCAGGGAAGTGGTGGAGTTACCATCTCTGGAGGTACTTATTAGACATGTAGATGTGTCACTTAGGGACACAGTTTAGTGGTGTACCTGGCAGTGCTGGGTTAATGGCTGGAGTTGATGATCCTAGAGGTGTTTTCCAACTGATGGGATTCTATGATTCTACAGACTACATTTCTGGCCTAGAAGCATTAACACAGCCTTTTCAGCACAGTTTGTGTAAAGAATATAATTTTACATACAAAGATAGTTTTTTAACTGGTGAGCTTGGCTCACAGTGTTTTAGCTAAAAGGCTCCTTCTATTTCCAATGTACTGTTAAAGAAAAAACGCTCTCAAGTTTTATGATCTCATTTCAAGAGACATAAGTTAATCAGCAAAACAATTCAAGAGACCATCATGCAATTTATAGCAGTAAAAAGTTTAAAGGACTGCAGTGCACTTTACATTTTTTAGAGTGTAAAAACACTTTTTATAGTGTAAAAGGTGTAAAGGACTGCAGTGGGAGGACTAGACGGAATGGCCATAAGCAGAGACAGGAGAGATTCAGAGTAGATATTAGGAAACTGTTTTCACTCTTAGGGTGGTCAAGCACTGGAATTGGTTGCCCAGGGAGGTGGTGGAGTCACCATGCCTGGAAGTGTTGAAGAGGCACCTAGACCTGGCACTGGAAGATACGGTTTAGGAGTTACAGTGGAGTGCTAGGTTAACAGTTGGACTTGATGATTTTAAAGGTCTCTAGCAAACTTGATGATTCTATGATTCTAAAAGCAGGGGGGTCCTTTCAGGTGATCCAGATGATGGTGAGCATCCCAGACAGAGGAGCAGGAACCAAGACCCACACCATGAGCTAACAGGCTCTGCCAACACCTGCACGAAACACACATTTGGCCAAGACAAATACAAGTGGGACACAGAGAACCTGCACTAAGCAGCTCCCACCAAAGTACCCCGAGGCTGTGTCTGGAGCTAAGGCTGGGCTGGACCTGTGCCTAGGGCTGGAGCTGGGGCTGTTCCTGGGGATAGAACTGGGGCTGTGCCTGTGCCTGAGCCTGGGGCTAAGGCTGGAGGTGGAGCTGCAACTGGGGCTGGAGCTGGAGCTGGAGCTGGAGCTGGGGCTGCAAATGGGGTTGGACCCGGGGCTGGAGCTGAGGCTGTGCCTGGGGATAGAGCTGGGGCTGTGCCTGTGTCTGAGCCTGGG
>NW_008692983.1:0-35116 GCF_000695815.1 Acanthisitta chloris | reverse complement strand
GCCTCCCCAGCCACTCGCTGCCCGTCAGCCGCTCCCGCCTCGCCTGTGCTGGTCTCTCTCTGCTCTCAGCCGTGGGGGCTTTTACCCCGCGGGGCACTGGGAGAGAGGGAAGCCTGAGCCGGTAGTCGCGGGGTAGCTGCGCCGCCCGCTCCTGGCCGGTGTCCCGGTGGTCGTTGCAGCGCTGTGATGCCGCTGGGCGTTATGCGACATTTCAGCATTGGTCCTTACTTTCTCCCTAGAGTATGATATTCCGATTTTAAATGTACCTGCAGGCTGCAAACTCCTGTCTTCTCCAGCCGGGAAAAAAACCCGCGTATGTGTCTCAATGGATGTATGTCAACCCCTGCTTTGGTGCGGTTTCAGTATGGAGTAGCGGTGGTTAAATTTCCTTAACACATTTGATATTTTCTTTGTAACCATAGGGAGGAACTGGCCTTACTTCCAGCCCCTCTTCTATTACAAGACTGAAGTAAAGGGACAGCTGGTTGCATTACTTAGGGATTTGGGAAGATACCCTAAGTAATCAGCCAAGGGATGTAGGGATGTATTCAGTAGCCATGTGTTTGTAAGCAGCCTCTTTCATAAAGTTTTATGACTACGAATGGTTTGCCTTACAAATTAAATTTTTGTGCAGCTTATATCCTTGTTTTTAAAATGAGTGGAAGAATTATTAATTAAAACAATTTAATGACAGTAATACTGATGTTGCACCATGTTAATGAATGTTTGTTTTCCCCAACTGGACAATTGGCTTTTTCATGAAAATCTTGTTCATGTTTATGTATCATTCAAACCCTGAATAACATGTCATGTTTCTATTAATGGAATACTTTGTCCAGAATGGGTGTGAGGGTAGATATGTTTCATGTTGCTTGTGAGGAGAAATAGTATAAATAGAACATGAAAGATGTCTTTCAGTTTCTTGATGTTACCTGTGCTGTCTGTGACCTTGCAGCAACTGAATTCTGTTGCCTTTGGCCATGGAGCTGTTCTAACACACACTAATACACAAAAAGTTGGTGTATGTAGTGGTGAATCTGGCTAAAATACAAGTTGCAGGACTATTTCAGAGCTAGGATTTTTAAAAATAAGCTGGAGACATATTTCAGTTGCTTATTAAAACAGGTAATACCATGCAGATGACTTTGATTTTGCCCTTTCTATTGAGGAAGTAGAGTGAAAGCAATACAGAACCTGTTATCCCATACAAAACTTTCATAACTGATGTTTTACTTAGTAGCTGTATGCTTCCTAGTAGGCCTTAGTGTGAGACAGAGGTAAGGTTTCCACTTTTAGTCTCAGAATTCACTTATGTATAGGACTGCATTGGATTTTAACCATGTAGAAGATCTAAGGAGTCTTGACATGGCATACTCAATAAGCTTGTTGAGTGTTTCCATTTCTTGAGGTGCTTTAATTTCATTTCACTTATATGTACCTAATCTTCCTAGGTTTCTGACACTTAAAGGTTGAACAGTTGCACTGTCCTTGTAATGTATGTGCTAAAGCAGGTCTTGCAAAGATGCCTCAAACCGCTCAGTATCTTTAGAACTCAAAGTTTCTTTGAAAAATATCAAAAGGATTTGTATATGCTTATCTTTCCAGATGCTCATGGTGGCTCTTTCAGATCCATTCAGCATCCTAGCAGGTGCCTTCCTCTGCTTTCATCCCTCTAGCAAAGGATTCTGGTTTATCATGCATAATAGAGAAAGCTGCTCTGAGTGAACATGGCTCTGTTGTATCTTAATATTCAATCTGACATGCACTTCTTTGCCGCTTCTGAGTCAACTGTCAAATCAAGATTACCTATTAGGTGCTGTATCACCTGGTTACTGCTGCATGGTGTGATAAGTCTGAGAACGTGCTTCCTTCCTGGTTTCCTTAAAACGTCTCATTTAAAACACAATACACCCAAAGTTAGTGTTGGTTGCAGAGCTTCATATTGCCCACCCTCAAGTAACAGTAGTAGTTTAAGTTGTTTTGCTGATTTTAAATCTGTAAGTCAGATATGTTGTGGAATTCTGTTGCTTGTCTCTCTCACTTTAAGTGCCCTCTCTTGTCTATCTGGAAAGATTGCACTGGAATTGAAGTGGCACTTCAGTGCTTCTTCAAAAGAATTGCTGGCAAAACCTGCTTCCTTATTTATGCTGTTTGTGTTGCCAGAGTGGACTCTGGAGTCATTCAACTATTATGGCAGATAGCTCGGTACAGATCATGTATTTGCTGTGTGCTGAGGAATATTCAAATTTCAAGCTGGAAATGTGTTTTTCTTCAAGCTTGAACTATATATATCTGCTGGCACCCATATATTGGCATTAAAGAATTCAATAATGCGGTCATAGTTATTAGACAATGTAATTTATGTGGTATCAGCTTTGTTTCACTGTAGTGCACAGTTCATCATTACTCTGGATTTATCATGCTGTGGAAAAGTTGCTCTGTACTTCTAGTTGTACACATTTTTAGAACACAATTAGAATACCTAGGCATAATATATGTCATTAAGAAGAAAGTAACATTTTGTTGGAGAGATGAGTTATATTTGGGGTATCTTGACTTTTAATAGCTTCTTTTCAAATTCCTTGATTTACTGTTCTTCAGTGGTCTCTAAGCAAGGGTTATAGAAAGTAATTTCATCAAGTCTTGTTTCTTCGATAAGACACTCTTAAAAACCTAACAGATACTCCAGGAAATTACTGATAAAGTTATGAGAAATCCAAGTCTGGCCTAACCTGTCAGTAGGAAAATTTAATCTAAGGTGAGTCAGTCAGTTGTTGGTGTATGTCCTGATAAAACATGAATTAGATTTAGTCCTGTCAGCAAAGCTCTAGAAGTTGTTGCTATCAACGCAAGTGTTCAGTTATATTTTGAATCTTGCTTAGTCAGGCCTCACATTGTGTCAGTCACTGAATTCCACGGGTTAGCTGTTACATCTGTATCTTCCACTGATAAACTCTCTGTAGCCTCAGTGTGGCAGAGCCAAATCGTTTAAGATCAGAAGGTTGAATCCTGGCATGTATAGGCTTTCTTTTCTCCAATTTAGCCCTTCATTCCTAACTGTAACAGCAGTGAGTACTGCACAGAAGACATCTCTGGTGAAGGTTTAGTCAGGACCACTGCAAGTACAAGACCTTCATAATCCAAGAAATCTTTGCCAATGTGTTGGTAATCTTAGCAGTTCATTTAGGAATATACCTGTTTCTTCACCTGAGTTAACATCTTAAAAAAACTCACAGTATAGATCCCTGCAGGTAGTTTCACTAGCTTGCTCTACAGTTAGTGACTGTGGTGGTGCTAAAATCAAGGCATTTACTGCATCTTCCCCTACTGTGGTGACAGCTGAATGGCTCTCAAGGCCAAAGTTAGACTGATGTGGAGTGCTTTGCTCTTAACAAATACACGTTTGCTGTTGTTTTCCTCCAGTTATCTTCTAGGGAATTGCAAAAGATGGGTTTTCTTCCACTGAGAATTGATGCTAAGCAGACTACCTCCCCGACTGCTCCTCTTTTGAAGGCAGGAATGACATTTTTCCTTTTTTGGCCTTCTTATACTTTGCTGGGCCTCTGTGAACCTCGGTGATTCTGGCCAGTATTGTCAGTACTTTGAGAAGAGAACTTCAGATTGGTTGGGTCTGATGAAATTTGATTTATTTTTTTGAGGAAGTATTGTTCCTTCTGTATTCAGGCCACCTGATCACTCCATTGTTACTGTGCTAGTCATTTTAATGACTAATCATGTTTCATATTTTTTAACAAAGATGGCTATGAAAAAGACAGATAAAAATTGAAGGGTTGTTTTGGAGAAAATCATTAAAATGCTTTTTCCCAGATTGCAAATTAAAGCTTGAAAACTTTTAGCTATAGTTACCATATGGACTCCAGAGAAAGGAAGTAACTGAAATTACCAGACCCTAATCCTTAAGGATTTCAGGGGTTGTAGTTAAAACTATAGTGGGAGAGAGAGCTCAATTTATAGTATCATTCAGATGTGTTATGAATGAAATACAAACAATTTAAAAGCATCCATGTTCCCATCTTGAATCTATTGCTGTCACATAGGAGTCACTTTGTTAACCATTAATGAAATGAGTCCCCAGATGCATGCACATATACACAAGTTACTGCAGCAGGTCAACTTCAGAATGTGAGTCCAGGCAGTTGTGTACTGGAATTGATGGATGAACAGGCAGTTTTTGAGTGTCTGCCTTGGATTTATGATTCTGACAGTCCCTTGTGTTGCATCTCTTTCTTCTAGAGAGCATTAAGGTTGGAATTAACAAATTGCTTTGGACTAAGGAAAAAAAAAAAGAAAGCGCAAATACCTGTTAGACTGCAAAGACCCAAGCTGTTTCCTTGTGTCCAGTATGGGGTGGTTCAATGTATTTTAATTTATAGACCCTTTAGAAAACATCTGTGATTTGAGAAATGCTTTCCAAGTACAGGTAGCCTCTATGTGGATTCATATGTAGCAATTGGTGTGAGGGTTTTTTTTTATTTCCTATTTTCCAGAATTTTAACACTATTTACTATTGGTATTGGGCATAGGTTCTAACAACTATTTAGTTACTCAGGTTCTCCTGAAATCAGCTGGATTTCACATGTTTCAGCCTTTGGATTAAACCTCTAGTGTCTCCTATTCAGGTTGGAATGGAAGGCTTTTCAAATCAGTCATTTCTTTTTGTTCTAATCACCAAGTAACTTCTGTTTAATCCTCTAAGAAAACTGTCTTATCTCTCAGAGAAAGCAAAGGAATAATTCATTATGCCAGAATGAAATTGTTAGTTTTTGTATCATTTTCAGAGCTGAAGGCAAGTTAGTATACAGTGAGAATATACATTCCTTGGGTCTTCACTGGGTTTGAGAAAGCTCAGATTTCCACACAAATTTATTAGACCTTCCAGTTGCAGAGACCTCTTGTAATCTGCCTTGCCTAATGCCTTGTCTCTAGTGGATTTTGACCACTGTTGGAGCTGCACAGGAGAGAGCCCCCATTGTAGACAGAGATGAAGGATCTTTGAGGCGTGAACGGGTCCTATTGATTTCCATAATGGAGTTCTAACAATAAAGTCTGGCAAACATAGATTGTTTTAGCAGAAAACAGCCCTTTATTCTGGCGTCTTGGCAGGGCTTGGGTAGAGTCCCACCATTCTTCCCCCCTCTGGGCCTTGCTTTCAGTGTCTTGCCTGAGCCTGTTTTTCCTCTCTCGAGACTTCTGTTTTTATTAACTTGTTTTTGTACAGTGAGTTTAATGAAAGATGCTGCTCTGGCTATGCTGGATGTGGAAGTTTTGTGTAAATTTCTCCATGTATATGCTGGACAAACATACTGTGAATTGTGCAATCTGTAGCGGGTCGCCTCTGTCTCTAGACTGCAGACTGGGGATCTTGTGTTAATGCTCTTTCATTGGCAGATAGAATTTCCATTTACTAATGCAGCAGATGCTATTCTAGACATTCAACAATTACTTTTTCCATGACACAAGCTGTGGTTTATGCTGTGACTCTAGGGTTAGATGAACAAACATTTTGTGGAATTGACTCAAATTACAGTAGGATCAGAAGCTGACGTGAAGAAAAACCCCAAACATTAAATCAGTTAAGTCACCTTAGATCATACACTTTTTTGAGCTCAGCTGAGTTTGTAAGCCATGAATTGAAATTGTTTTCCTCTTGGTTATTTGAGCTCTTGACTGTGACAATACCATTCTTGGAGTCCCCAGCTCAGACAAATCACATAGCAAATTTTATAATTTTCTGCTGTATCAGGCAAATCTGTATATCTTCTGGACAGGATTAAATGCATTTTTGCCCCCAGAGATGTCTGCCTTGAGAGTGCACTGAAGTTCTCACTGCCTGGAAAGGAAATAGATACTTACTTGTATATATGTATACACACACAAATATACAATAAAGTATATATACTTACTTTTTCATTTCCCTCATTCTTGTACTAAAATGTGATGATTGCTACCAGAAATGAAATGTCTGCTTTTACTTTGAGCTTTGAGCTCTTTGAACTATGCTGGGGCTTGCTTCTGCATCTTGGAGCTGGCCAAAGTAATGGGGTGGTGAAGTTGACCTGATTGCTTCAGTGATGTCTGCACAATATCTGAATGAAGAATTAGTGTTGTGTGGAAGGATCACCAATAGGGGTTTCCTCAGTTTTCATGGCATTGCATGTAGCTCATGTTACGAACTAATACCAGGATGCTGTCTTCATAACCAGGCAGGTAGAACCCTTCTGGGCTTAATTTGTATGTAGATGGCACTTTCATTACTGTTCAGATGTGGTTTAACCCCAGCCAGCAGCCAAGCCCTACACAGCCGCTCACTCACTCCCCCACCAGCAGACTGGGGAGAGTCAGAAGGGTAAAAGCCAGAAAACTCATTGCTTGTTATCAGAATAATTTAATAGGAAAAGCAAGAGCCGCACACAGAAGCAAAGCAAAACAGGGAATTAATACACTGCTTCCTGTGGGCAGGAGGTGTTCACCCATCTCCAGGAGAGCAGGGCCCCATCACATGTTACGGTTCCTTTGGAAGGCAAATGCCATCACTCCAGATGTCTCCCCCTTCCTCCTTCTTCCTTCCACTTTATATGCGGAGTATGATTTCATATGGTATGGAATATTCCTTTGGTCAGTTTGGGTCACCTGTCCCAGCTGTGTCTCCTCCCAGCGTCCCATGCCCCCCCAACTTCTTTGCCAGCATGGCAGTATGAAAAGCAGAAAAGGCCATGGCTCTGTGTAAGCTCTGCTCAGCAACAACAAAAACATCTCTAATATCTTCACTGTGTTTACCACAAATCCGAATCACAGTCCCACACTAGCTACTGTGAAGAAAATTAACTCTACCCCAGCCAAAACCAGCACAACAGACTAGGAAATTCTTTTTGTTTAGACTATGTCTTTTATAGATAATTGACTTGGAGCCTTGCAGTACAGATCAGAAAGTGGATGAAATGTTTATTGTGTGGTAAGCACATCTAGTTCACTGGTGTAGGTGGGTGTCAATGTTTACATCCCTGTGCAGAAAGAGCCCAGAGTTGGATAGTCCTGAGTTTCCATTTTTGAAGCTCAGAGCTCTGGTAAAACTCTTCTAATCCCCAGTATTCAGAAGCTGAAATGTGATGAAATTGTGTCCATTCTCCCGTTCTGACAGATGGACCATGTGTGGTTCTGAAGAATCCTATCACTGTTGTTTCTGATCCCATACACTCAGTGACAATCAAATGTTATATCTTGGTCTCCATAGTGTCATCCTCAGAATCTGGATGCTGAACTTTTAATCTCATTTGAAGGTTGTTGGCCAGCATTCAAAACAAATTAATTGCAAGCATCTTTGCAACTTCCTAGTCTCACCAGCATCTTTTTCCTTTTACCAGGTGCATAATTCTGACTTTGGAATCTGCCATGTTAGCTGTGCCTTGGGAAAGATAAAACAGCATATCCATGTTAATAAAAAAACAGGCTTCCTGATGATCTCACCAAAGATTCACATAGTAACTATTTTTGTCATTTGTTTTCACACTTGTGGATGCTTTAACATCCCTGTGCTTTGGCAGTGGGATTGCTAATGTCCTGTTTTGATGTTTATCTGACAGTCAGGAGCAGTTCTTTTCAGGGATTCTGCCTTAATCCTAGGTCTAATGGGCACTCACTTCTTTGCTTACCAGCATTGCTTTTTACATTAAAGACAGCAAAAAGATATGGGGAGGTACAAACTTTTGATGACAGAACCATGTTATGCTATCCTTCCTAAATATAATCTTTTTATAGCCACATCAAAGTTTCTTTCAAAGGTGGTCTTTGACTTCTACTTGAATTGGGTTATCCATTTGCAAATATTTTTCTTGAAATCACATACTCGCCAAGATGTGGAAAGACTTTACTTAATAGGCATCCATAGGGTGCTTTCCGTTTGCATGGAAGAACAAAACAGTTTCAAACATTTCAAAGCCTCTTTGTTGCTTATGTAAAGGGAATGAGAGGTCCAGCCCTCTGAATTCCTGACCGAATCTCATTTTGCATCTCTGCTGGCAGCAAATTAGCCCATGTAATTTCTGTGACCGAGAAGCTGTACACATTCTGCTCTTCATACACTTCCACTGTGGTGTGTTGTTGGGTTTTTGTTGGTTTGGGGTTATTTTTGAGATACCTACATTTTAGATCTTTGTGGAGTTAAAGCAGTGTCAGCACTCTGCATGTTCATCAAGCATTAAGCCAGGTCACAACAGCCAAAGGTGCTGTCACTCCCTTCAGAGGGACATTTTTACAGTTGATCATGCAACATTGATCGTAAGTCTCTAGTATTCAGAATACTTGTGAGTACGCCAAGGAAAAGGGAGTATTACACATCTCTGGGATACCTACAGTAAAAACACTTGGCTTCTTTTACACTGATACACTCCAAGGGTACATCCAAATACAGAGTAGGTCACTTGGCTTCCTGTGGGTCAGTTTGAATAATAAGGGTAATTTAGCAAGGGTCATTTCACCTTTATACCAAAACTGTGAGCGTCACACATGAACTATGGAACTTGATGTTTCTGGGCTCAAGCTGTGTAATAAGTGAGTCACAGTTTGCTGTGACTTGAGTGGCTTGTGCTGTCGCCATTCTAGTCTCACTTGGCTACATCCTCTTCTGCTCTTGACCTGAGTAGAAATGAATACTTCTGTCTTTGTCTCCCTCATCCATTCCTCATCTGTTGTTTGTCTTTTCTGTGGAAACAGCCCAGCGTGGTGATTTCAGGACCCAGCCTGCACTGGTAAAAACAGTTTAAATGTAGTTTCTGAGTATTGTCTGTAGGAAAAAAAAGAAATTAATTCTGTTGAAGTCCCTGATACAAGTGTGATTATTATGTCTAAAATATTTAAATTCACAGAATTTTCTCCAGCATAGACAAAGGGGCCCAGCTGTAGCATTTCCTTTGTGCATCTGTGCACCATTAGGGAATTTATTGAGATTTCCACATCCTAAGGCCTCTCAACATCCATCAGGTGGTTTTAAAACTTTCCTATTCACCTGAGATGAATTTCATGCAGTGACAACAAGGTGAAAGTTTTTGAACAGCTGTGTTAATTTTGGCCCCATGTGAAATGAAGCCAACTTTTCTTTGCTACAGGAAATTGCCAAATAAAATAATGGAGAGGAAATTAACTACTCTTTGAGTTTCTAGGACAATATTCTGAAGAAACATAGTAATTCCAAACAAAAAATATGTTTTTAAAAACATCCCTCTAGATGTAAGTCGATATTCTTTGTTTATATCCCATAGGGCAATCTTAGTAGCAAGCAGACTCCTCACTTGAAGAAAAAATATGAAAAAATATAATAAACTCTCTTTCAGCTAGAGGTCAGAGAAGGAGCAAGAGCAATCAGATGTTTTTAAGAGATTTGGATACTACTGTGATCAAAAACATGAAACTTCTCTAATTTCTCTGGGAGGGAAGTACTTAGTTGTGGGGCATTCTTTAGCTTTTTATTTTGTTTTGCTTTAAGATCATGAAGGTTTTGATACTTAGAATGGCTTAATATATTTAAATCACATCACAACCTTTCAAGTATCAAATACTCTATTTTTATAATTTAGAAATATAATACACCTCATTACAGTTTGATGGTAGCACATATCGTAGCAAAATGAGTGCTAATTCTTCACTTGTTGCTATTTGATTTATTCTGTTGAAGGAGTGTATGTTTCTAAATGTGGGTATGTACCAGTTTAGAAGTGTTAAATCTGAATTTGCGTTTCACATCTTTCAACAGCAGGCAATGTTTTTCAAAAGCATGTTCAGCTGCTACCTGTGAAAAGGCCTCAATTCTTAAGTTTTGTGGAATGCAGGTAAAAGGACTTGAATCTTGAAATGCCATGAGATCTAGCCTATGTAAATAGAATTCTGGTTTCTTTTCCATCCTCTTTGGTCATCTCATTTTGATCTTAATCATCCCTATATAAGATTAGAGGTTCAGAAGACTAGAACAGACCCAACTGGAGGTGGTCTAGTGCTTCCCGTGGCCCGGAACAAAAACTAACTGCCCTACATCTTTATCAACATATCACTTCTTTTTTTAAATGAAGAACTTCTATAAGAACTCTTCTGAAATGTGTATTACTCTTGGAAACTTTTCTTTACATCTGATCTGAATCTTTCTTGCTGCAACTTAAGCTCATTGTTTCTTACTCTGTAGTCCCAAAAGTCATACGTAGAACAGCGCATAGTCAATTTATGTTTAAGACCTTCTACTTTCACAGTCTTCCTTCCTTCCACTGGACTAAAAAAGCCTCAGGCTTTCCTATGTAGTGGTATTTCTTAGGTCACTCATTGGACTTGTACTTCTATGGCCTCTTTCTACCGCTGTTTTGAAAAACTGCCTAAAATTGCCCAACTTCTCCAGCTTGAGGCCATCTTCATCCTGAGTAAAATGAGCAAATTATTTTCTTCTAGATTTTAATGCTAGATTTTCATGCTATTCATATATTCCTGTGTGATTTTTGGTGTAGTTTATAAATGTGGTGGGTTTGCAGCAGCATGATATTGATTCATACCTTCTAAAATATTACAAACCCCAGATCCTATTCTGCAGTTGTTGCCTGGACAGCTGTTCTCCTTCCTGTGTTCGTGCAGTCGAGTAGTCTTTTCTGTAGAGATCCTTTTACTTTTGCCTGGTAAATAGCATTCTTTTTCTTCAGACCATTTCTTCGCTTTGTCAAGACCATTTTGAGCCATTTTCATCCTTCCAACATTGCTTCATCTGCAGATCTAAGAAATCCTCTATTTCATCATCCAGATTATGAATGGAGATACTAAAATATCAAATAATACCAGATTCAGGACAAAACCCAACAAAACTATTTGACGCATCTTTCCACAACCCCTGTAAGCCATCAGTAACTGCTGCTTTGGGGCGTTTTTTTGTGTCCGGTTCCATCCCAGCATATAATACTATGTTCTAGTTGTTATTTTTCTAGCTTGTTGGAGACTGAGATAATATTGGAACTTAATGAAAATCAGGATATAACCTTTAGTACTACTTCTCCATTCTAGCATCCCTTGCGCTATAGGTTATTGAAGTGATCTATCATCACTGGTTCTTGAGAAATACTGCTGTCTGCTGTTTGTTTCTGTAATTTCTTCAAAGTTCATTGTTTGTTCCTGTATTTTTCCAAGAAATGAAGTTGAGCTGACTGATAGAGAGTAACACCACTTAGGTGAGGTCCCAGAATGGAACATGAGGTTCTCTGTGTGCTCCCTGGCCCAGTGTTTCTATGCCAGTGTGCTTTGTGCCACTGCAGCTGGATCAGGAGGAAGGCAGAACTGATGGGTGCTTTGCAGAGCTGTTTCCAGAAGGTACCTGTGCCTGAAAACTTTGTTTGTTGCTGGTTCAGCCACACTGTTCAACGAGCACTAAACTAGTTTTTATATAGATTTGTGTCTTAGGGATGTTTTTCACAGTGTAACAAGGCTGTCTCTCTGCTCCCTCTCCTTCTCCTTTGTGCCACTTCTTCCAATGCCTACAGTCCTGTAACTGTCAAACTTTCAGCTGTGAGCGCCGAGTGCATCATCTAGTGGATCTGGAAGCAGCATGGTTATCTGACCTGACCTTCATGCCTTGCCTATCTGGCCAGAATGTGCCTGCTGATAGTTCACCACACTTAGCTCCTGCTGCAGCCTCCTGTCAGTGAGACACTAGTTTGGTTTGTGTCTTAGCATCTTCCTTGTGTGGTAATTGTAAAAACATGCTGTTACTAATTCCTTTAGCCTTTCACTGAGTCTGGGTGAAATGGACCTGATAAGACCTGCAGCCTGTGGTTAAGTAGTTTGGAGAAGCTTAATTGCCTTAGCTTAAAAAAAAAAAGGAAGTAAATGGTTTGAGAATAGTTAATGCAGGTTTAAGGCTACATCAGGCAGCATCTGAGACTGTTAATTGAAGTTCTGTGTACACACTGAAAACCAGGAGGTGCAAAAGTAGTGCATGTGTCACCATGCATTGAATCTGCTCTGTAGCTGTGCCTCTTTAGGGTATGGGTCAGCTTTGAACAGGAGCTGTAATACGCTGTCCTTCACGTTGCTGTGGAGAACTGTAAGGAGCACAGCACAAAACAAACCCCAGACTATCAGGCTGTGTCCTTGCTAAGGAAGACGTTGTGGTTTAGAGTAAGATTGGTGGCTGCCGCTGGCTGCATGCAGACCCAGTGCTTGGTTCCTTCACCAACTGTGTACAAACCCTTCCTGCTCTGCCAAGTATTATCACCAGTTCTTGTCCTGGGGCCTCTGCAGAGTACTTGAGCCAGCACTTCTGTTTCGTGGTCTGCTGGCTGCTTCAAAGTCCCCTAGCCAGAGTTTGTATAACCTGTTTCACTCAACACAGGAGGGAAGGGTCCATGGCTGCCTCAGGTCCAGAGGTACCTTCGGGTGTGTGGTGGCGTGAACTGTGGCAACCTGCTGTAGATAATCCTGGCATCTGTCAACGCAGCTGTCATTAGCACACTGAGTGGCACGTGGAGCTCATAAAGGCAAATGAGAGAATACATTTGTGGGACGCAGTGTACCACATTAAAGGATCCATTTGCTTAGTCATCTTTAACAAGGCAGCATGAGAGGGCAGCCTAACCCAAACGCAGTTATACTGAATTCTTTTGCTAGCCCTAGAGGGCAGAGTTAAATTTATAGGGTGGGGTTAGAATGTGCTGTAAATGTTCCTGCTTTAAATGTGTTTCTCATTTTAAATATAAATATTAAACTCTTTCTGAAGGTTAAATATAAATGCATTTGGCTTTCAAGAAGGGGTACTAGGCAGTGCTGTTTAAATCTTAATTTAGTTCAGTTTCTGGACAACGAGTTAATCTTTTCTCAGAAGCTATTTATCTGAAAACTTGCTCTGGTGTAAATATGTTTCTCTCTAATTTAAGGTTAGGTCTTTAATCCTGCATTTTAAGAATTAAGCGTGTTTAAATAGCATTTTTACTAGATGAATTAGATGTATTAAATTATCAGATCAATACAAACATGTCTAAAAATTTCTACAAGTTTTCAGAGAAGTAATTTCTTTAAAAACAATAAATGAAGCAAAATCTGTAGTACATAGGCTGCTCCTAGGTTTCCCTTTTCCTTCATTTTTTTCTGTCCCTAATAACATTAACATTTAAATTGTCCCAATTAGGCTTTAAAATTTATGCTTTTGCTAGTAAAATCTGACTCTTCTGGCTTCCCTTCATTTTGCTACTTAATAACTGTCTGAAGGCAGGTTTTGCTAGGCCAGTATTAACAGAGAAGCATATTATTTTAGCAAGAAGAGCTTTGAAGTTGCAAAGTATTAATGAGGGAAATAAAAAAATTGTTGACAGATGCAAAAGATGCAGTAGTTGGTGACTTTTGTCAGCCAAAGAATTTCTTTTGTCTCTGAAGCTGGAGCAAGTTTTTGGTTATGTTGTTTGGGTTTTGGGTTTTTTTCTTCCCTTTTTGATCCCTGTTGGGAGGATCTCCATGTTTGAAATTCCAAATTTTCCAATTTGTGTGTTTTACCCATGATTGTGTTTGCTTAATGTTGCTCTTTCTTCCCTTCGACTCTCACGTTTTCTTTTCCTCTGGCAAATTTGAACTTGCTTCAGTTTGGGACAGCTAGGACAAAATGAATCACCATGAATAAAATTATAACAAGAAGAGTAAAGTCTGTGAATGATCCTGTGCTGTTTCCTGAGTCGTTCCAGTCTCATTAATCAGTGCTGGTGCTGTGGAGGCTTGTGGTGTGTTATGTCGCCAGCACAGCAGCTTCTCTGTCCCTTTCCTCCACCCCCTGCGTGCCTACACAGTGGGGAAAACTAGAGAGGGAAACCATCAATCTTTCCTGTCCTAGATGTCAGCAATGATTCTCCTGTTGACTTCCTGCTCTCTCTGTTGTGCCCACCACCTGTGTTTAGAATTAGCTCTGATGCTGCAGATCTCACTTGGCTCTTCACCTGTTCTGCCCTGACTAAATAGCTCTTAAAGTAAAGCAGAGGAGCTAAATGCTATAGCATGTGAATAGTAACCACCACTGTGGGTTATTAGGTGAGTTCTGTTGCAGCTGCTATTGTAATACTTGTCATTTTCTGCAGCAGTGTGGGGTTTGGGTCTGAACTCTCTTGGTTTTGTTTCAGCCCAAAGGTGAGCTTGTAAGCAAGTCTTTTTAATTTAAAGTTGAAAATATTTATTAGATATATTACAGACAGAGGTATAAGCCTGTCTCCCATCAGTTAGCTTGCTTAGATAAATTCATGAACAAAGACCAAAGAAATGAGTTAGTCTGAAGCTTTGTCCTTACCTTCAGTCACTCAAAGGATATAAGTGAGCAAAAGGGTCTTCGGGATTTGATTTTTGTATCTCTACATCCGGCTAGTGCAGCTCTTGAAAGTGTTTCCATCTGCCCCATCACTGGGTAGACTGAGAAGCTGACATGCACTGCCTCTGTACCTGTAGGGCAGGATTAATGTAGTCATTTTATGGTTTGTTGTGTTAAGTAATAGCTCTTAACTGGACTCTAACCAGCAAAATTTTTATGTATACTTTTATGTAATTGTATAACATTCTTATACCAAATTAAAAGGAGAAAGCAATCCTGAGAATTGTCTGTCTATCGGCAGCTTTCACCTCTCTCCTTGAATGGGTGCTTTTTTTTTCTGGGTTTTAAACCCACAAAGAGATGAAAGCATAGGCATAAGGTTTCCTTATAATTGTAGTTTGTCTGCTGTCGTTTCAAGTGTGTTATGGCAATATTTACGTGGAGTTATAAAGAAGAGAGGTTCTGAAAAGTTAAGTCTTGTGAATGCTTTCACTTGATTTTATTTGTGTAACTCTTTGTAAAGTGGAGGAACTGTGTTATGACTGATTTTGCTACATATTTGAGAAGCAGTTTTCTGTTGACTGTGCCAGGCAGATACATGTATTCAACAGGTAAATACTTGTATTCAACACTCACAGAAATCATAAAGCTAAAATGTATAATTAGGATACTAAGAACTGTCTGTGACATGGGATGTTTCGATCTGCATGGATCTTTTCCTTATCTCTAGTAACCTTGGTGTGTCTTCCATGTTGGCACATGAGAGGGAATGAGTGTTGAATTGAGGCTTTGACAATTGCAGCTCTCCTTACTAACAGTGTGGTAAACACAAAAGCTCTGCTTTGGTCCAAGAAAGCAGCACTGGATTTTGGAAGCTATCATCTTTGCCAGTATACTCTTTTGCATTGAAAATGGATAGGGCCATACTGCAGGATTTTAGGACCAGACTTTAGTTATCCTACTCCGGGATAAGAAGGTAATGCTTATTCCTGATTCTTTGAGAGCGTTTGGACATTGATAGTTTTTTGGTATAAGGAGCAGCAGTTGTTTATCTCTCATCATGAAAAGGGAGGTTAGGTAAGAGAGCACCTTAATGGATTTTGGGTCAAGCTACATTTAGTGATGTGGCTGAGAATGCACTGTGGTGTTTGGAATTGCCACGCAGAAGTCTTAGTGAGAGAAAACAAATTCTAGTTGTTAAATCATCTGTCATATACTACCCTCTTAACAGGAGTGAAGATTAACGTGCAGCACTACTGGCGTACGTGCACACACCACACAGAGTTAAACATACGAACAGCAGGGTCACACTCTGCTTATTACAGATGTCTGAATGAGTGAGTGCCTGTGAGCTGGAGCTGCATGTCTTGTGGCTTTCACTCTGCTCCGTTGGGAAGTCTTCACTCCTTTTGTTTTTATCATTTTCCAACTCCAGTACTTTCAAGCACACAACTCCCATTCCCTGACCTAACAGCTTCACTGAAGTGCATTCCAGCCCCATGATTTCATGGTACCAGGGAGAACTCCCCTGCCATGCTGCTATGCTGCCCGCTGCTTCTCATGGAGTGAACAAACAGGGAACATAAACATAAAGCAATGTTCTCTGTATATTTTTAGTGCAAGAAATCCAAGATTCATTTAAGGGTGTTTTGTGTGGGCTTTTTTTAATATGGACTTCTGCTAACACAATGTAATATTTCATGCCACCCTATTTGCTGTAACTTCTCATGCTTTATGTTGTTAAACGGAATCAAAGGAGTTAAAGATGAAAGACTTATAGTCAACTGGTCCCTCAGCTGGGAGCCAGTGTGGGTTTGTTCTTTGTAATGTATTTGCTAGTGCTTTAGCCGGGCTCAGCCTAGCTCAGTTTTCATTATTGAATTTACTTGTTCCTGCAAGTTTCATACCTTAGCAATTACCTTAGTAATTTCTGAGTTTAGACTCAGTATAATACTGCTACTGTTTATTTCTCATGTTCAACTTGCTATTTATTGCCCTTATACTGAACAAACCTTTTATAAGTAGTTGTTTACCATTTGAAAGTACAAAACACCATTAAAGAAGTCATGCTTGCCCTTTCAGGTATTCTCATTACTGGATAGACAGAGAACTTTGTTCTCTCTTTATGTCCATTTTACATTGTACTTGGGTGTTTTCTTTTCAACATGTAGTGTGTCACCAGATGCTAAGTTATACAGTATTACAACAAACCTACCTTTCATTAGCTTATTGTAAGCCTTTGAATATTTGGAGTTAGTACAGTATTTGAATGTATAGTTTATGTCGAGACACTGATGTCTTGTATTTTCTTGGTGAAAGTCATTCTCAAACTGCCTATTTAAATGTCACCATTGCATTTTTATGTATTGAGTATATTATACTCAAATTAGGGGACATAATTTTGCCAATACATCCAATATGTTCATAGTGACATAATCTACAAACTGGACAAATCCAGGAAGAGAAAAAGGCAGATAATGAACATGTTTTGGGAAGCATATGTAGCAGGGACTGTGGCTGCAAGGAAACAGAGTCTGTGTGACTTGGGGATCGACAGGGTTTCTAGGCAGAACTGTTCTCCACAAGCTCAGGGTGTTGGTTCTTTTTGGGTCAAGGTATTGGCACATGAGCTGTGCTGGCTGCACAGAAATTCCTGCTTTCTGGTGTAATAGACAGTTACCCCAGGGGGTCCAGCTGCTTCTGTGCTGAAGTAGCACTAGCTTCAGGGTCCCAGGAAAAAGAAGAAATAACATCAGGGCACATTTCAGGTGATGCTGTCTTTGACCAGACTGCAGTTGAAAGATGTATGAGTTTCTGCATCATGCTTTAACTTGGTCCCTCTAACATACTTTATGTGATGCATGTCCATAGTGGATTTCGAGCACGTTATGAAGTTTCTTAGCTTCTCTAACTGCAGGTAGAAAGCATATTTCATATAATGTCCCTGAAGTCAAGGCAGTAATAGCTTAATTAGTAGTAAGAGTATTAACCTTATTGTATGGCATTCTCTGTGCCTGTTACCATCTTGATATACCGTGCAAGAGCTGTTTTGGGAAGCAAGGGGTGGAAAGCACAAGTAGAGGAAGAAAAGAAAAGAATACAGGAGAGATGAAACTGATAAGAAAATGGAGAGTAGGACTGTAAGAAGTATAGCTTTTGAAGAAGAATGTGGTTAAACAGGCATATAAATGGGCACTGGGAAACAAGCAGCACTGTGGGGAGAAATAGTTGTGGGAGGGAGGATTTGAACTGAGTGAGGGGAGACATGGAGATGAGGTTATGTGCTCTGACAAACAGCTGTTCTGGGAT
Organism: Acanthisitta chloris; assembly: GCF_000695815.1. Lineage (NCBI taxonomy): Eukaryota > Metazoa > Chordata > Aves > Passeriformes > Acanthisittidae > Acanthisitta > Acanthisitta chloris. The sequence continues at coordinate 17,487 of NW_008692983.1, read as the reverse complement.
GTCTGTAGGGGCAGAACACCATCTTAGTGATCATCTATAGCCTAATTTTCTTCTTGAGTGCATATTGGTGAAGAGCAGGAACATGGGAAGCAAAAGACAAATACCTGTTGCATTGCCTTGCAACTGCTCTAAGCCTGTAGTAACAGAAGTACAGCTCTGAAGCCTTCATTTATTTGAGTTCATTTGATTTATATTCATTGGAATGCTGTACTTCCTTCTGTAACCTTCTTCTGTGGGTGGGCACCTGGCCCTTCTCAGTGTTAACAAGAAGCTGGCTGCAGTCCTTGGGCCAGGTTGTAGCTTAGTGGGATATGAGTGGGTTCTGTGAGTGGTGAAAAATGCTCTGATGTAGGCTCCTAGGAAAACAGGGGATCAGATGGTAGAGACGAGGTTGCATAGCATAACTCATTTTTGTGTAATGGAGAAAAGGCATGGATGATCAAGGACTGCAGCACAAGAATTGGAAGCTGGAATTGCTGTTGGAGGAAATGCTGCGCTGTGACTATATTGCAGCTCCTGTGATGGAGGTTCTCCAAGAGCCCTTAGAATCTGACTCAAGAATATACTAGAAGTCGAGAAGGTATTTGGGATGTGGCGAGGAGGTTACCACCAAGACTTAAATGTGTAGGCATTTATGGGAGGAGGAGAAATTAGCATGGCAGCTAGCCCAAACCTGCCCTTGTCTGTCAGCACAAACACTCAAACATTGGATAAGAAAATTGTCTTGATCTGAAAAACAGACTTTGAAAGCAAAGACAATTTTTCAGCAAATGTTGAAGGAAATAGGGTAGGTTTTTCTGCACTATAGATCATGTTAAAAAGAGTATTCCTATTCCACTTGGAAACACTTTCTCATTAATTTTTCTTGAGTCTGAGTCAAAATGAATTAAGTCAATTCAAAATCCTTTTTTTAATAGTTAAAAATAATGGTACTTGGCCTTGACTTTTACTGCCATTTTGTGTGTTTTAATAGTTGTATGACTTTTCTTTCTCACACAAACATTTGTAAGAGATTCACAGAAAAGAGAACAGACTACATCAGTAAATAAGTTCTGCCTGCTAAGTTATAGATGTTGCTCATAAAATTTAGCAGGAAAAGAATCATGCAGCCACAGACATAAGGAAGATGATGTTCCTACCACACAACAGAGTCTGAGGGTTTGTGCCACGCAGCTTTGTGACTGGAACTCCTTGCTGAGGTTGGGAGGACCCTCATTTATAAGTCGAGCAGTCTTGTGTGCTCTTACAACTTGGCAAGTAACAGGCATTTTCACATGAAACATTGCTGAGCTACTTCTGAATATGGTGGAATTCTTTGGAAAGGTCGGTGAGGTAATTGATCATATGCTGACAGCTTGGGGCTCTGAGAAAATGGTCGGATGGAGGGCTGGGGTGCAGGAAAACAAACTTACTAAGATGATAACTGTCACTTAGCCAAGCTATACATGTTTCAAGCTTTTAAATCTTTGCTCACAACCTCAGCTTCATAGTACTTCTTTTTCTGTTTCTCTGTGAACTCTTCAGATGCTGGCATTTTCCCAGTCCTGATGCATGGACAGTATTCCAGGTGTGATCTTGAGCTATAGCAGTATTTCTTTGTAAGACCCTTTTAGAAACTCTACTGCTGCCAAGATGGGCAGTTTCAGAACTTTGATAATCTCTTTACTGTTTGACCTTTGGGTCAAGGACTAGGTTGCTTTCAGGAACCACTCAGAATGTTCCTTGAAGCAAGAAAAATAAGACTTCAATGTTCATGAGAGTTAAGATGGCAATCTACTGGGACATTGCATGAGTTTACAACAAAAATGTTTGAATTTCTCTATACTGTGATTCTAAGTTTTTATATCAGGACAGATACAGAAACTGAAGTGTGGATACAGGAACTATAGTGGATATAGAAACTAAGGAGAAACATGCAGCTTCAGTGCAAAAGAGGATAAAGAATCTACCACTTACTGCAATTATCAATCCTGAGGTCATTTATATGTTAATACACTGGCAGGAGGAGAGAAGAGATGGGTGTAAATGAGGCTTTTTAAATGACTTTAAAATATAGAAGAATCTGTCAAAAAAATTGCGTGTATTAATTTTACCAATGCTTTATCACAGAATGTGGTTGTGGATCGGATTTTCTCTGGAATCCAGCCAACTGGGACACCTCATCTGGGTAACTACCTTGGAGCCATTCAGAACTGGGTGAACCTGCAGGAAGAGTGCACCTCAGTGCTATATAGCATTATGGACCTGCACTCTCTCACCATGCCCAAGGAGCCAGCTGTCCTGCAACAGAATATACTGGACACCACTGCTGCCATCCTTGCCTGTGGTATTGACCCAAAGAAGTGTTTCCTGTTCCGACAGTCACTGGTTAGTGCTCCTGTTATGTTAGGTTTGTGTCTCATTAAGTGACTTTCCACACATGTTAATGAACTCCTGTATCATCTTTGTGGTGGTGGTCCTAGAAAATGTTAGCAATGTTGGATTTCAGACATATCCCTTGATGCAGTTTGAAGTGGCTGAAACCATGACTGAGAAGTCTGTTTAGGGAGAAGTATATTTTAAATTTCCAAAGCAGAGCCAGGAGTTTGTGCAGGTTGAGTAAAATACTGAAAAGACCTGTTAGGAAACTATTAATTTAGCTATGCATGTCTCACTTTAGTCACAAAAGGTTAACTCATAAATGCATAAATGTAGTCTGTGTAACCATAAAGGCAAGTAAAACATGTTTATATGGTTTCGTATCAGCTCTTTCCACTTAATTTGCCAGCTGCAGAATATGTCCAACAGGTGATTGACATTGGAGGTTTTGTATCAGTTCCACCATGATCATCAGGGGGTTACATCTTCTCTGAGATTTTTTGTCCCCTTCTTTGCTATAACCTCCTTTCCATTTGCACCTTTTTCCATCTGATCTGATAATTCGTATGTGAACTATTTGCTTCTCTTAACCACCCCAAGGAGTACTGGGCTTGCCTTCCTACGTGGCATATGTCACCCTAGTCTATCACATGCTGTATTTTCCTGGAACACAACTTAGTTTCTTGCTTAATTAACTTGCTGGTACTGACTCTAAATTGGCAAACTTCTGTAATTTCCCACAGTGGAGGTGCGTCATAGCTTCTGCTCTTGTGAAGACATCCCTACATGGGTGTCCAGCTTGCAACAGAACTACAAAGGTGATGTGCACAGGGTCTGAATTTTATCAGTGAAGGATGAAATGGCACTACATTCCTCCTTTGAACATGGTTCTTACAGGCAGTTTCCTGTGGTTGTCAAACTGCAAATGGCAAACATAGCTCCATATCCCTGGTGGATAATGAAATGATGAAGACAGATCTACTTCCTGCTTCACTTTTCCTTTGTATTAAAAATACAATCTGAATAGATTAGCTCAGAATTCTAGGGGCAATATGTTGAATTTATCCTATTTTTTTCAAAATCATTTAGCATTTTACATAAGTTACCAGCTAGAGTTTTAATTTGGTTCTACTCTGACTTAACTACATCATTGAGGCTGACATTAACTGGAATAATCTCCAAGTGAGTTACAAGCCAATGATACAAAAAACCCAATCTGGAGGGTTTGTTCTTTTCTTGTTTTCAAGCGACCAGACACTTCAATTAGTTACAACACAGGATCAGTGATTAAATACACGGAGATGACTGTTCAGCATAGAGGAGAGATGATTTGCAGGTTATTCATAAAATTGCAAGTGAAATGGAGAAAGTAGGAAACAACTGTTTTATCCACTGAAGAACATGAACTGACAAGTATCAAAATAAGTTATCATCTGGTAGATTCAACACAAGCAAAACAATGCTGCATTTCATGAAGTCCACAATTAGGCTATAGAACTCCCTGGTGCATGCTGAAATGTGTATGAATTCAGAAAAGGCCTTGACAAATTCATCTGAAAAATCAGCTGGGGACTGTTACATATCTGAGGTGCCACCTCTGCAGGATGTGCTGAAACCACAGATGGAAGAGTATCCAGGCTTTTATGTACTTACATACATTTTTTTGTTGGTTGTTGTCAGAGATGAATATCGAATCTGTTCTAGTGTTGCTTTTCTTAAGTTCCTACAAGTCTAAAAGCTAAAACTGGGTTCCAGGTCTTGCTAAAGCCAACATGCAGAAATTCCCTTGAAGCTGGCAGATTATCAGTGAGGATCTTACATTGCAGTCAGCCATAGAAAGCATGTTGTGTCTTTCACAGTATGATAATGCAGAGATTGAGTCTTTGAGTCCCCAAAGAGGAGGTATCAGACTCAGGAATTGTCGGGAGCACAGGGCTGTACATGATGCATCTACGGTTCCAATACAGTCAACAACCAATGAAAACCTTAGATAGCTAGACTTGAACATGTGCAGCTTTATCAAACAGAAATTTACACCAAGCGTGATTGTGGTTTAATCTTACGGTGTTTAGGCTGGCCTCAGTTGAATAAACCACCTTTTTGTTTTAGATTTGGTGTGTGTCCTTCTCTGTCCAGATCTAATGGTAGTTCTTCTTACTTAATTTAAACCATTAGATTAAACGTGTGGGCCGTGTCTGATGTCTTGAACCATATTCTTACCAATACTCATCAGACATGCATCAGTGCAACTTAAAGAAGTGGCTGATTGTAGCATATTTTTGAAAGCTCTTTGTCACACTGCAATCAGGACTATTACAATTGTTTGTGAATCCAGACTGTTTCAGTGCTGGTTCAGGCTGAAGTGGTTTATTAGCTTCCCAAAATCAAGTCTACTCAAGCTCTGTGTAGTGGTCAGGTATACCCAGAGATGCACTATGATCTGTTACATTTACATCGGCAGGACCAGATGTTTCTCTGGAAGCAGTTAAAAGGAATATCTGCATGTAGCTCTTGCTGCGAGGAAAGGAGACAGGAACCTTACTAATGTGATTATTGTTTTAGTATGATAATGAAATAGTATGTTATGGAATGTCATAATATCAAGATGATTGTTCCTAAAAATGAAGGTGTAAGATGGATTGCAGCTATTGCTAATCAAGAAAGTTTATTGCTTGATTTTGATTGATAATTGCTCAGTTTAAAAAAAAAAAAAAGAAAAAAGGAGCTGGCCTCTCCTTTCAGCCACTCTAGCAATCTCCAAGGGTGGTCTAAAAAGCCACAGTTTTGTTTACAATCATTTGCCTGAGGTGTAAAGCGAAGTGACCAAAACTGATTATATACTGAAATAGGTTGTACTTTCAGAGGTCATCAGGAAAGCTGTGAAAATCCAGACACAGAGAACTGGTTTAGGTATTCGGTTATGGGCAAAGTAGTTTTTTTCAATACCAAATTAAACTGATCAATGAGAGAATTCTCAGTAGATTAGTGTGCAGTAATTATTGTTGTATTTTGAGTTCTTTCTTGAAAATTGCCAAATCTGTAGATCACAGAAATGCTACTGCATACTGATCTGTTTTTTTTTAAATCATGCACTAAAATTATTATGATCTAGAAGCATTTAGTTTTAATCACCAAAACCCACTACAACTAGTGACAGTTAGCACCCTGATTCTGTAGCAGTAAAGGCAGAATGAAATTCTTGTACTGCAAAAGTGCTGGTAATAGTGAGCCCCACTAAGGGAATTGCTCATGTAGTCACTGTTGTAAATGCTGCTATGTCCTCTCACTATCTCTGGATTACCCTGGACAAGAGTGATCTAGAATTCCTGAATAGGGGGTTATTTTTTTGTTTGTTTATTTGTTTGTTTGGCTTACTCTTTCTGTACTTTGCTGCTTATGTTGCTTCTCTGGAATATGTTTGCCATATGTGAAAAAAATATTGTTACTTTATTTCTCAAAAGGCATGTGTAAGGGTTTCACTGTCGGTAGGCTTTTTATTTACAGCAAAGTTTATGCAGATCAAATCTCTCGTACCTCATATGGTATGGAATATTCCATTGGTCAGTTTGGGTCAGCTGTCCTGGCTGTGTCTCCTCCCAATCTTCCATGCATCCCCAACTTCCTTGCCAGAATGGCAGTATGGAAAGCAGAAACGGCTTTGGCTCTGTGCAAGCTCTGCTCAGCAATAACAAAAACATTTCTATATTATCAACCCTGTGTTCTGCACAAATCCAAAACATAGCCCTATACTAGCCACTATGAAGAAAGTTAATTCTAGCTCAGCCCAAACCAGCACAACATATTGTGAGAATATTAGAAGAAAGAGAAAATATATTATTTTAATTGTATGATAACTGATAAAAGCTGTAACAGTCATCATTCATGAAACTTAGACTGTTTTATTAAAAACAAAAAGGACTATGATGGGGGGAAATAAGGAAGACAATATGCAATCTGCACACATGGCAAGCCTATGTAATATAACCCGTTTTCTCTGGCTCCTGGTGGGTACAATACACATTTCAGTTCTTGCCCATTACCATCTTTTATCTCATATGCTTCCCAGTCAAAACAATTTTAGAAACTGATTTTGCTTTTATGTGGTCTCAGACTGTTCTTCCTGTCCACCTACCTATTGTAGTAGACACATGCTAAATGTCCCAAGAGAAACTAAAATTCTATCAAAGTTGATTCAGCAGGCAGTGGTTGATACGCTGCACAAACACTTCTCTGAGGAGTCCTGTGAGTTTCTGGACAGCATAACGTTCAGTTTTTGGGCAGAAAAGTACAGTTTTCAGCCTTATGAATAGGGTGATATATTTTCTGAGTATAATCAGCTGCAGTATTCTTGCAGTGTGCAAGCAGATTGAAGCAGTAACTCTGAGAGGTGGGAATTTGCCAATTTGTCTTACTTAGCCTTAACTCCAAAAGCCAAAGTAAGACAATATAAATGTGTGGACTGTTTCAATGCTGTTAGTTTCCAGAAATATCCATCTGCTTTGCTTTGTGGGCAGAGTTTTAATGGATTCGCACTACTTCTTGTCCAATTTTCAGAGGGGCTGAAAAGCTTCCATTGCATCATTGCTTATAAATTCATTAAAGTACATCAATTTAGCATGGTCCATTGAAAGCTTCCTGTCATAAGAGGAAGTATGTGGCTATTTAATTTAGAAAATTCATCTGCTTCTCTCATTCCTCTGTTAGCTCCCTCATAGGACTGTACTAGACGTAATTAGAGCTCAGTGGGAAGAAGAGTCATGGTTCAGTAGGACTGATTGATTTTTTTCTCTCTCTTTTCCTTAATTTACCTGTTTTATCTCATACTATTATGTAGCTGTTACATATTCCTCTTTTCCCCGGTCTTCTGAACACACCAAACTAAATATTCAAACAGTATTGTGAATTAGACTAGGAGAATGTTTCTGAAAATAAGTTATTGTCATAATAATAAAGGAGGGGAAAGGTGCCTCGGCCAAATTACTGTGCTCTATCAGGCTTTAAAACCAGTATAACTTGATTTCAGTAAGAGTATTCTTGGTCAGGCTCTTCAGAAAGGAGAGACAGGTCTTATTTCTGTAAATTTTAGCCAAGTATATTTCTATCCACTCTTGAATTATTTCTTTGAACAGCAGTTTGGGATACTGTGTGAAATTTTGTGTCATTATGAGTACCTCACTGGGTGTTCTGTTGCTGTGTGCGTTTACTTCAAAAGCAATCTATTTTTGTCTTGTTTATGGCCTTTACTCTCTCTAGCTATATAATACAGAGATACAGGTATCTTGGATATATTACAAGTATCTTGAACATATTGCTTGCAACCTTGGGCATTAATAAAATCTTACCTCTCATTCAAGAGAAAAAGTATGAGCAACATTTTCTTCTAAAAAGGATCTCTCGAATTTTTTGGAAGCATTAACTGATACTTCTAGAAGAGACCAAAGTCCAAAACAAGGTTTAATTTCTTTTGAAATATAAGACATTTTCCATTCTCTGTTCAAATTTCTTATAGTACACAGCTATCCAAATTAACTCCGCAAACCTGTTTGTTTAAACTCTACGCTATCAAAATGAAATCTTTGAAACTTACTGCCCGTTTAAAATGTAGCCCCCTTAGTAAGGTTACACTGCTGAGGGGAAGCTGTTTCCACATATTAGATACGCAGCAAATTCGCAGTGCCTTGCAGAGAAGGGCTGTAGGTTGCAACTTGAGGAAGTCTGTCTTGAAAATGAAACACTGCATCTCTTTTTGCAGAAAGGCACTTCAGCTGCCAACCCACAGATTTGTGTTATAACCCCTGAAAGCGGTTCCAGTGTTGCTTATTTGCCTGCTTTCAGATCTGCCCACAGGATCCATGCCTTTCTCACTGTTGTTCTTGAATCTCATTGCTTGCTAGCCTCCTCAACTCTATGTCTCATCATGGAAAGTCACCTAGAATTACTTGGACTAAAAGTAATGATTGGTTTTTCATGTATGTATCATCAGCTGTGGCTGTGGCCAGGGAATACCAGCAATAATTTGGTAGGGAATAGCGAGGCAATGCTCTCCTAGCTAGGATAAAGTAATAAATCTGCAGGGAGAACCTCTGAGGTTGCACTTCAGCATATAATGCCCCAGAGGTGATCTGAGTTTTATAACATCAAACGGCTGCACAAGTGAACAATTGAGAAGCTATTTGCCTTTAAAGAGGGAGGAGCAGGGCACTCAGCCAAATGAAGAAACAGCACTGTTTGTGTCTTTTCAGTAACTACACGTTATCATTTGGAAGTGGTCACCTCTGTTAAACCAGTGTGCTTAAAAAAATTTAAAAAGGAATCTGACCATGCAGGCTTGGGCTTGTCAGGCCACAAGGAAGGAATATAAGGAGTTTGTACTGGAAATAACTCTTTGATTGGTGATTAGTACGCCAAGTTGCAAGGGATGCTTAGTGCAATGGAGATTGAAGAAGGAAATGTCCCTAGTAATAGCAAAGAGATGACCATCTCAACCCTTTGAGAAATGTTGATGGTTTTTGCAGACTTGTAAGAGATTAGGAAAGAAAGCTGTGTTAAAGTGGGCAAGAGCACAGAGCAGGAAAAAAGAGAGAAACTTGATGTATTTACTGACAAGACCAAAGGGTATAATTTGGGCCGTCTAAAAAGGGGGAGTCACTATTTGGATCTGGTTAAGTTTTTTGGGGGGAAATTGTTAATGTGAAATAATTGGCTTTGTGAGGGAAACAATCAATAGAGGACTTACAAGACTGTTAGTCCTCCAAATATTTTCAGCCAAGCTGCAAGAAATATTTCCTGAGAAAATAGTGTTTATATTGAAAACAGGCTAATATAGTTTTTTCAGGACACAAAAGTAGCTGGAGTTGACCTGAAGAATTTAATTGATAAGGCAGCTGTTTTTCAGAGTTGCCAATGATTGTGACATTCTTGGAGGTTGGCTTGACATACAGTGCAGGACCTGTAACTGGTTATGAGTTTTGCTCATTGGCGATGTAATTCTGTTTTTCTACAGTTTGCAGTATCTTTATACTGGAGTATTTGGGGGCAAGGGCACTGCTGAGAAAATTATGTCTTCATTGGAGAAGAGTTAAGTTTATTATTATCTGTTCTCTTTTGGGAAGGTGGAGTGCTCCTGAAGTACATCAGAGCTCCAGAGAGTAGTTGTGTTGACAGATTTTAAAATACAAAACAAATTAAGTTCTTTACTGGTTCAAGTGTACAGAGAATAACTTAAATTGACTGGAACTTTTTATACTTTTATTTCCTGAAGTCTTAGTTAAATTTTGAGTGGAGAAAAAAAGGAAAGAAAAGTAAAGCAAGCAAAAGACCTTTCTAACAGCCTTACTCTTTTTGATTAAAATTATATGAAAAGTGATGCATCTTTGATAAATGTCTTCCTTGCCATGGCTTGATAAATGCTACCTAACACAAAAGGAAGAAACTGAAAATCATTTTACAGGTTGATACAAATGCGAGATGTCTTTTCTCTGTTTTGTTTCATTTCATTGTTTAAATGTATTGGAGGGAATGCCTCCCATATACTATGGAAAAATAAAAATCCTTGTGGGTGAAAATATTATAATATTACAGAAATTATGTTACTGGGATTGCACTACTGACCCGCCGATCAAGATTATGATAGTCATCAGGAAATGTTAATGAGATCAGAGAAGCAGCAAATTTAGCAGCAATAGTATTGCATTTCAACTATCTGCATGTAGCCTTTACCAAGATGAGACATACAGATAAAATTTTTGTATACAAAAAATTATGCTTCCTAGTTTTACATTCTGTTAGAAATTCTGCTGTTATACATTTGGTTTTGGGTGTTGCACAGGACCTAGTTCAGGATGTTTTAGTGCGCTCAGTAGTAGCAACCTCATTATAGCTGTGTTTAGCATTGAGGCTGGAGAGAGCAGGCCAAATAAAGTGTGTGAGTGTTCTGTTTCAAGAAAGGGGGCTAGGTGGAAATGAATTCCTGTTGTCAGAAACAAGCAAACAAAAATCAAGAAAGCTACAACTATCCTGGAAGTCATATTTTTAAAAATAAAAAGGTATTAAAAGAACAGCAAACAAACAACCCTCCCCAGCAGTGTGACACCACCTGCAAAGAAAACATTTGTCCAGGCAATTCTTTTCCACGGTTCTGTAAGTTAGAAGGCAATAATAGGAAAAGTTTAGATTTTCAGAAGGAAAGATTTGCCCAAATTACAAAAACAAGGAAGCATATAAAATTGGTGACTTGTCTTTTTCTTAAAAAAAAAGTCAAGGGGACTAAAAAAGAATTTGAGGAGCACCCTGCAGAGGATTTTTAAGCTGACAACTAAGTGGTCTTGCATCAAAACCAGAAGGTCATTTAGGGGATCAGTGAGTGCGAAGTATAGGAGATACTCAGGGTTGATAAGGCCCTAAGAGCAAGGCTCAGTTCTTGGTACTGGACTTCATGCTGAAGGTACTGGAAAGGTTGTGCCACTTTATGCATTTCACAGCAGCAGATCAGAAGAGCTAAGTCAGCTTATTATAAATGTTCAGAAACAATTAGGTAGGTTTCAGAAATTATTGCAACCTAGAAAGCCAGTTGTATCCTGGGCTGCATCAAAAGCAGTATGGCCAGCAGGTTGAGGGAAGTGATTCTCCCCCTGTACTGCACTCTCATGAGACCCCGCCTGGAGTGCTGCATCCAGCTCTGGGGTCCTCAGCACAGGAAGGATATAGACCTGTTGAAGCAAGTCTGGAGGAGGGCCATGAAGATGGTTAGAGTGCAACCTAGAAAGCCAGTTGTATCCTGGGCTGCATCAAAAGCAGTATGGCCAGCAGGTTGAGGGAAGTGATTCTCCCCCTGTACTGCACTCTCATGAGACCCCGCCTGGAGTGCTGCATCCAGCTCTGGGGTCCTCAGCACAGGAAGGATATAGACCTGTTGAAGCAAGTCTGGAGGAGGGCCATGAAGATGGTTAGAGTGATGAGGCACCTATGAGGAAAGAGCTCTGGGGTCCTCAGCACAGGAAGGATATAGACCTGTTGAAGCAAGTCTGGAGGAGGGCCATGAAGATGGTTAGAGTGATGAGGCACCTCTCCTATGAGGAAAGGCTGAGACAACTGGATTGTTCAGCCTGGAGAAGACAAGGCTCTGGTGTGGCCTAATTGTGGCCTTCCAGTACCTGGAGAGAGCCTACAGGAAAGATGGAGAGAGACTATTTACAAGAGCATGTAGTGACAGGTCAAGGGGGAATAGATTAAAACTAAAAGAGAGTAGGTTTAGATTAGATTTTAGGAAGAAATTCATTACTGTGAGGGTGGTGAGCACTGCAACAGGTTGCCCAGAGAAGCTGTGGATGCCTCATGCCTGGAAGTGTTCAAGGCCAGGTTGGATGGAGCTCTGAGCAAGCTGGTCTGGTGGAATGTGTTCCTGCCCGTGACAGGGTTGGTGAAACTAGGTGAACTTTAAGGTCCTTTCCAACCCAAACCATTCTATGATTCTGTGAAGAAGTAAAGATGGACGGTTTACACACCCAGTGGCATTCAGATGGGAGTCTGAAAAAACTCAGATGTGAAATAGCAGAACTGGTGGCCAAGGTGTGCCACCTGCCACCATAAATGGTCCCAGAGGAGTAGTAGGTTGAAGTCATGTTGGTTAGCAGTACACAAGCAGATCTCAAATGGATCCCTGGAATCTGCAAACTGATGATTTTGACTTCTATCTTACCAGGGATGGTAGAGTCTTCAACAACAAATAAATAGGACACTGAGTGCATGAACAAACAGTGTCTTTGGGGAGTTGCTGTGGTTTCTTTAAAGGGAAATCCTTTTTCACTAAACTGCTGGATTCAGTGTGTCAGTAAGCATGTGGATGAAGGGCATCCCTGGAATGTAATGGCTTTGGAATTTTTTTTAAAGCCTTTGACAAGGTTCTTTATCAATTCTTTTTTTTTTTTATGTATTGGAGGGAATGTTCATTATTATTCTTGCAGCTGGCTAGAGTTGAAACCAAATAGTGTTCACTTTTTTTTGAATGGCACAGTCAGTAGTTATGTCTCTCTGGGATTCTTGCTGGGAGTGGTTCTGGTCAACATCTTCCTTTGTGACCTGAAGAAGGTAGTGAACAGAAGCTTGTGGGCAATGTTCTTATGGGTAGCCAAATGCTATGCCAAGGAAAGGAGCTCCAAAAGAACTCATAAAACAGAGTGGGTAGGCAAATAAGGGGTAGAAAAGCTTTAAATACAACGTAAAGTGTCTAGGTAAAAGAAATCTAAACTTTCTTTACACCACGTTGACCTGAGCCACTATGCAGGAAAAGTCTTGGCATCATCATTGGCGGTTCTCTCATATCACTGGCTCAGCACAAGTAATTTTCAAAAATGTTAGCAATATATTGTCATCTCTATATCACCAGAAAGGGTATTAAGAATAAGACAGAGATGATGTTTTGTCACTATACAAAACCTTAGTGTGCCCATTTCTTGAATATTAGGTAAATCTTTAGTGTCGACATCTCTAGAAGGAACTACTGAAATAGAGTATGATACAAAGAAGAGGAATTAATGCTACAGGGAATAGAATAGCTGCTTTAAAATGAAAAATTCAGAAGTCAGAGATGCTTCAGTTTGAAGAGGAGAATCAAAGTTTGCAAAAGCAGAAAAACACTGAATAAACCAAATGTCAAACTGTTCACCCAATTGTGCAATACAGGAAATAGGTGACATCTAAAACTAGTAAACAAGGATGGATAAATTAGTGACCAAAGTGAAATATTTCTTTACACATCAGGTTTGAGCCTCCGGAGCTTGTTGCTGCATGTGGTTGCGAAGTCGGCAGTATCAGCCAATTCAGAAAGGGATTAGACACATTCGTGAGGAACCTGGATACTAACAGGACTGGATCAGGGATAATCCCTTCTGATATTTCCTAGTACAATTGTTATGGATGCTGGAGAAGCGTGAGGGGAAGATACTGTAGGAAGCAATAGGCTCATGTACTTGCCCTAAGTGCCATCTCTTGTTGTTCCTCCTCTAACAGAGCTCTTTGTTGTACACCCACCTTTGTTGTGATCCAGTATGGTTTTGTTACATTCTTATGTTTTGGTTGTTTAATGAAGACATTTACTCAGAGGTTTAAATGAGCTTGGGGCAAGAAGCTGAGTTTGTCTGAGAGAATGGCTTCTCCCAGTTGTGATCCATTGATATTGCTCAGTGAAAGGAAGAGTGGAGCAAGTCTTTATTTTACTGGTGTCATATACATCTTCATGTCTTCCAGTTTCTTCGTATCCAAATTTATCCAATCAAAGTGATGGAAAACTGTAGCTAAATAAGTAACCACATTTGAGCTGATGCACAGTGACCAACCAAATGCAGCAACTACCAGCCCCTCTTGCCAAGTAAAACACAGTAGTTTAAACCATGATTGAGTCTGACAAATGATTTGTAGTTTAAGCCTAGTACCTCTTGATTCACCCTCCAACATATGGTCAGTTACTGTAATTTGAATGATGAATGTCACCTCATTAGGCTCCAGTACTGATTTTTTTTCCAGCTGAAGTCTGTACACTTTCGTTCACTTTCATATATATTCTCCCCCTTTTATCAGGGTTTTTCTTCACAATATTCAGCACTTTAGCTCTACTTAGGAAAGGACTGTGCATGTTTGAGGATTAGAAGTGAGTATAACTTGGTAGGACCCAGAACTACATATTCAACTCAACAAATGCTGTTTCGAACACCTCACATATCAGTAATTGATGTAGCATCAAAGCCACTGACCCAGTGAATCACACGTACAGTCTTGGCTATGAAAGGAATGACAGACAGAGCTGAATCAATGTCTGCATAGCTTTTAAAGAGAGTCCTTGTCGACACAAGTGCAACAGAGCACCATCTCTGAATTAGAAACCACTTTGAACCGATTGGTGATTCCCTCTAAATGACATAGGAGTCTTGAGTTAGTATTTTCTCTAAAGTTCAGTTTATTCTCTGTATCTTGCAGAAGATATATTTGGTGCATTTTGCTGCACTTTGTGATGTGCACAGCAGATTTCAGGTCAAAAAAGCATGAGGAAATTAAAAGAAAATAACTGGGGAAAAGGTGGAAAGAGATTCAACTTGAATTATTTCACATCTTTAACCACTGAGCTGTTGTCTTGAGGTCGGATACCTCTACACAACACTGGTAATCAAAATAGTCTAATGATTTCTAGCTAGGAAATTACTGTATTTAAGGTATGACAACAAAGGAGTTGCAATTAACAATGCTAGTAATACTATCATGTTGCAAGCATGAAGCTGTGAACATCTTTGAGATGGTTAGCATGCTCTTCTTAAACATCCAGACCTGCCAGTATTGAAGAGAGAATCAGACATGTAACCAAAGGAGCAGAACACAGGTCACCTTTTTGATTTGGTGATTAACATCTGTATAGCTATTAACAGACAGAATGACAGGAAAGAAATTAAAGAACAGAATATGCATCAACAATGCCTTCTTCTTTTACTAATCCTAAAATGAATATTTGAAATGCAAAAGCTGAAGTGTATGTGAAGAAGCTAAATATGGATTCATCCAAGATAGGTTGCTGACACAGCACATTTCTTGTCTCTGCCTGTAGAAAGTTTTCCTCTTGGCAGGTGGGGGCACTCAGTCTGTCTGATGTCTTTCTGAAACTTAAAATTTCACTATCTCCACGGTTTCCCCAGAATGTTAAATGAAGAGTTTGTTGTATGAACACAAGTGGGTTCTTTTTTCAGCTTTTTAAACTATCCTGGTAGCAAAGGGTATGTGGAAGCCTGATCCTCCTCTTTCACTTGCAGGTCAGTATTAGTTTTGATGGGATTGCAAAATCAAGGGACAAAATCAACCCAAAATTTAGGCTATCCCGTAATTTGATTTCCGCTATTATCCCTGTTTTGCAGACAGGTCAGGGTCATTAAGACCTCTTGGTGCACCCAAAGCCCTGACAAGCCTCACCTGGACCCTCAACCCATGCACTTCCTGTCCAGTGCCCCAGAGCTCCATTTAAGCTCAGGCCCCTTGTCTTCTCCTGACCTATATCAGTGTCTTTGTGCTCAACCCTGTCCCTGCTGTTCCCATTTTCTCACTGGGCTCCCTGGATTGCCTTTAGATGTGAGTAATTACCTTTCTATGTTTGCTGATCGCCAGACATTCGCTGCTACCACCCTTGCCCTATCAGTGCATTGTCCTGGTTAGGGAGCGAACTCTGCCTTCCTGACTTGTGTCTCTTTGCAGCTACAGCCTTGTGGAGCAGCCCAGCTGTTCCTGTTCTCTGGCAGTGAGCTGTGGCTTCTGTGAAGGACCTGCAGTTAGTATACTGCCAGACGTACTGTAGCACAGTGCTGTTCAAGCAAGGCCTAGGGTCAGTCTAGCCTAAGCTGAGATGAGACTCCTGGAGCCATGGGCAGAGGGGGTGGCTGAAGGGCTCAGGTGAGACTGGTGAGGACAGTTAAGGGAAATCAGTGCATTTGGGGCCCTGCTGCAAAAGAAATGAAGCTTGAGTAACTTACTGACACTGGAAATGAGAAAGGCAAAGAAGTTTTGTAACTATTAATGTATTATCTAAAAGTGTGGAGAAGCAATGCACAGTGGCAAGCAGTTGGTTAGTTTACATGTGTGTTCAACTCTAATGCTATTGCTAAAGAATTTTCTTTCTTATTTAGAATATGAGTGGATAGGATCAAGAACCTTGCTATGCTACGTGGGTGTAGGGCATTCAGTCCTGGCAGTGTCTGGAACTTTCCATTAGCTTGTCACTTGACCTCACTGAAAAAATGATATACAAAAATAAGTGGGTTTCTGATCTCTGATACTGTTGATTTTGAGAAAATATGCATATGCATATGAGGAATATTAAAATAGATTCTGACTTCATACTTTCAGGTTTCTGAGCATGCAGAACTTTCCTGGATTCTTGGGTGCTTGACTAATGTGCCACGTCTGCTGCGTTTGCCCCAGTGGAAGGTATGGAAAGGAAATATATGGGAATTCAGTAGAATTGTTCTTCTTAAAATACTTGTTGTCTGTGAAGTACCAACTGTATCTTGGTTATACTTGCTTTAAGTTTAAGTAGTACTGTAGTCCTGTGCTGGAAAGGGGGAAATGTGTCTTTCCAGGTCTGTTGCTTTCAGTGAACATTTTCCTGCTGGAAGCTACAGGATAATATTTGTGGCAGAGACTTGCAGAACCTGTACTAAATATGAGGTTTGTTTAGTGTTGTTAAACTGATTTTGCTAGAATTTTTGGTGTTATTTCAATGCTTATTTAATAGTACAAAGCTATTACAAGATATTGCAGTGGAAACCTTGAGCCTTGGTGATTAAGGAGTTCCATAAACAGCTTTTCTTTTTCTACTACAAAGAGTGTCTGTTCTGTAGATTTTATGGAAGTGTTCAAAAGAGGCATATGTTGGAAGAGGAGTATAAAAATTATAAGCACTAAAAATGTGCTGAGTGATAATGTATCTTAAATGCTTGCCTTTACAAGTTTCAAATGTTCATCTTCTTAATCTTGGTACTGCATCAGCATGACTGCATCAACTGAGTTCTTGCATTTAATTTCCTTGTATTTTATTCTGCCATTAAGTAAGCAGAAAAAGCAAACGTCAGGAGAGAGAAGTATCTGAAAAAGGGGGAAAAAAAAAAAAACCAACAGCTTAAGAGCAGTTTGGCTTGCAGAGTTCAGAGCAGTCTTAAATACCTCCAGATGTTTTCTTTTTTTCCTGTTTTTCTTTTTAATTAAATAAAACCAGTAAAACTTAAATACCGCAACCAACATTAATGCATGGCATAGATTAAAGCAAACCTTTTCAAACCTGAGGTTCTAAAGTTAAGCTCTTAAATCCAACTTTGACTGGATTGACTTTCCAAATCTACAGATAGGTGTTACAGGTGCTAGGCTTTGCAAATTAGGTTCTCTGAACCCTAGGCATTCAGAGATGTAGACAGAATAAAGAAGCTGTAGGAGGGGGTGAGAAAAAAATTAGATTTCAGGGGGTTTAATATATTTAACCATTGCTAAAAACAAAACATAGATATGCTTTTGCTAGAACAAAATTGGTATCTGTAGTCTGAATATCTTGGTTTAAATGGTCCATATCACAGGGCAGTAAATCATAGAATCATAGAATCAAGTGGG